>NC_079228.1:37926552-37934052 GCF_029633865.1 Lampris incognitus | reverse complement strand
TACTACTCCTACTACTACTCCTACTTTCAGCTGTTCCCATTAGGGGTCGCCACAGTGGATCTTTCATTTCCATCTCTTCCTGTCTTCTGCATCTTCCTCTGTCACACCAGCCACCTGCATGTCCTCCCTCACCACATCCATAAACCTCCTCTTTGGCCTTCCTTTTTCCTCTTCCCTGGCAGCTCCATATTCAGCATCCTTCTCCTCATACACCCAGCATCTCTCCTCCACACATGTCCAAGCCATCTCAATCTTGCCTCTCTTGCTTTGTCTCCAAACCGTCCAACCTGAGCTGTCCCTCTAATATACTCGTTCCTAACCCTGTCCTTCTTCTTCGACACAAACACACCATCAGCGCTGGCTTTTATTTCTACACATTTTAATTGTCCTTATTTTCTTGATTCTTATTATTCTTGCATTTAGTTGTTGTGGATGTTATGTGACATTAGTATGTGCTTCCTGCCTCAGGTGGAAGTAGAGAACTTCGTTCTGAAGATGGCGGCAGAGTTCCCCTCCAGGAAGGACCAGCTAATCTTCCTTATCAACAACTATGACATGATGCTCAGCGTGCTCATGGTAAAATGCAAACACGGAGTGTTCCAGATTTCCAGTCCAAGATGCTGCACTGAAATCTATATCTAATTTAATATTCGTTTGGTTTTGTATGGTTTTCGTTATGTTCCCCGAACATCCTCATGTGGGTAAAACATGGTAAACACTTCCCGGATGCCTGTGAGAGAATTCCATCACCCAGCTGCTCTTCAGCTGTCGGAAATGAACATGCTCTTATTACCTCTGGTGTTCCTGTGTGACCTGTTGCTTTGTCGTCCTTCCAGGAGAGAGCAGCGGACGACAGTAAAGAGGTTGAAGGTTTTCAACAGCTGCTCCTGGCCAGGACACAGGTAAATGGAGTTGTTGTGTGGAGTTGTTGTCTGTCATTTAAACTTTTCAGATACACACTCTCTTCAAAGTCAGCAGGAAACCGTTCACGGCAACTGAGTTGTTTTTTGTTTTTTTTTGTGGCTCAGCATGTTTCTACTGGTATGTCAGCTGCAACTTCATAAATCCAGTTTCTTATATTACACAACTGTACACCTGTTGATATTCTCCCTACGTCTCGTCTCCTCCAGGAGTTTATCGAGGAGATCCTGTCGCCTCCGTTTGGGGGAATGATCGCCTTCGTGAAGGAGGCTGAGGCGCTGATGGAGAAGGGACAGCTGGAACATCTGAAGAACGATGAAGGTGAGTAGACGAGATGAGACTTGCCTGGCACAATACTTACCCCCCAACACACACACACACACACCGTGTTTAGCTCCACAGGCAAGAGGAAGACACACACCGCCAGCGTTACGAGTTTGTTTAAACAGGTGATGTGGTAGATGTGCAGTTGATGGAGCATCTCAGACCCGGTTTATACAGCAGGTTTTGAAATGTATGCGGGAAGCAAACAGGAGTCCAGTGCAAAGACACAACACCTGAGCTGTGTGTGACGAGGGCAAACATGGAGGTCGGTAATGCTGTAGAGTCCCATGCAAACAGGAAGGTGTTTTAGAAGACAGGCAGATAATCGGCCTCTAACCCTGAGAATGCTGCTTCCTGTTAATACCCATTGAGCCACACAGGGAATGGAACACCCGAGGCCAGTTTAAAGGGGTCATCATGGGCACTCTGACCGGTCTGCGGCTACACAGCCCCAGACGCAGCAAGCTGTGATGCACTGTGTTGATCTGAAGCCTGTCTGTCATAGCCAGCATTAACTTTTTCAGCAATTTGAGCTACAGTAGCTCTTCTGTGGGATTGGTCCAGACGTGCTAGCCTTCGCTCCCCACATGTATCAGTGAGCCTTAGGCACCAATCTCCCTGTTGCTGGTTCACTGGTTGTCCTTCCTTGGACCACTTTTGGTAGGTACTGACCACTGCGTACCGGGAACACCCCACAAGACCTGTCGTTTGGAGATGCTCTGACCCAGTCATCTAGCCATTACAATTCGGCCCTTGTCAAAGTCGCTCTGATCCTTACGCCTACCCATTTTTCCTGCTTCCAACACATCAACTTCAGTAACTGACTATTCACTTGCTGCCTAATGTAGCCCACCCCTTGGCAGGTCCCATTGTAACGACATAATCAATATTACTCACTTACCTGTCAGTGGTTTTAATGTTTTGGCTGATTGGTGTAGTATATCTTATCTTTATTTGGAATTGATCTCATTAAAAACCTACTTGTCATAGCAGTAGCAACTAGTCATTGACGAATAGTTACTAGCAACTAAGATATAATGACTGGGGCGGCACGATGGCCCAGTGGTTAGCACTGTCGCCTCACAGCAAGAAGGTCCTGGGTCCGAACCCCAGGCCGTCCCAGGTCCTTTCTGTGTGGAGTTTGCGTGTTCTCCCCGTGTCTGCATGGGTTTCCTCCCACCATCAAAAAGACATGCGTTTTAGGGTTAATACTCCTGCCTGTGCCCCTGAGCAAGGCAGTGGAAAGAAGAACTGGAGTTGGTACCCGGGTGCTGCAGCTGCCCACTGCTCCTATACAAGAGGATGGGTTACATGCAGAAGACACATTTCATTGTAACCTGTACGATGACAAAATAAAGTGGCTTTCTTCTTCTTTATGATTGGATGAAGTAGTGCTATTTATATAGCGATTAATAGTTAATGAGCAGCTTGGTATTTTCCTAGTGAGAATATAATGGTGACTAGAGCCTTTAAATTAGGTACTAGTAACCAAAGTAAAAGAACTAGTGGTGATTGTATCGATGCTAGTCAGGAGAAAAGTG
Source organism: Lampris incognitus (assembly GCF_029633865.1). Lineage (NCBI taxonomy): Eukaryota > Metazoa > Chordata > Actinopteri > Lampriformes > Lampridae > Lampris > Lampris incognitus. The sequence continues at coordinate 37,931,266 of NC_079228.1, read as the reverse complement.
ACTAGTCATAATCACATTAGTAACTAGTGTTATTCCTAATAGAGCGGGTATCGAACATTTAGCAACTAGTGACTTTACAATAGTGATGATTGTTTGAAAAATATATACTAGTTTCTAATTTCTCTCTCTCTCTATCTCACTGTCCCCCCCCCAGCTCGTATCAACCAGTTGGTGCGTGGCTTTTCCGGGACGTGGAAACAGTCGGTGGAGGCCATGAGTCAGGATGTCATGAGGTCCTTCACCAACTTCAAAAATGGCACCAGTATCATCCAGGTTGGGAATAAACACGGATACGCACACATACAGTCAAACAAGCCACTTCTCAGCTCAGTTTTGTAGCAAGTCGACAGTTTTTGACATTGCTAATCTTGATTTAATATTATTGTTATTAGTTTATTTTTCTTCCCTTCTCCCTCTGAAAAATTACAAGCCAACAGCATCATGTTGTCCCCCAACCAGGATGCGTTAACCAGCTCCAACACAGAGTTAGTTCACTGTAATCCTTCTGCCCATGTAATATGACAGAAATGGTGGCCGAGATGCCTGATGTGTTTTGTTGCTTTATTCTCCGTATTTGGGGATAGTTTTTGTTAGAGCCCCACCTTATGGTCGACACGCAGTACTACAGTGTGACGAATCAACAAATGGACAGAGAGAGACTGACATTAATAATAAGTTTTCCATTTCCACTGCAACCCAAGTGTTTGAGAGATGGAAAGAGAGAGAGAGGTCAAACTGACCCCTGACCCCGTCTCTTCCTGTCCAGGGCGCTCTGACACAGCTGATCCAGTACTACCATGGCTTCCACAAGGTCCTCAACCAGCCGACGTTCCGCAGCCTGGCCGTCCGCTCGGAGCTAATCAATCTGCACCACCTGATGGTGGAGGTGAAGAAACACAAACCCAACTTCTAACGGGACCGGGTCGGTTGCTAGCGGAGTCTCACCCCGCGGGACTGGCCAATGCCCGAATCCATCACATCGATCTTTCCCTCAGGTTCAGCTTTGTGTTCGTTGGCGGCGATGTCCAAAAAAAACCGGCCGGTCCGGTCGCAGCCTCGGAGACCGATCCGAGCGGGCTGTATGGCGGAGGACAGGGTTGTGGATTTTATGGTGGGTTGAACGAGTGATCGTACCTGCGTCATCTGACTCATCCTAGGATGCGGCTGCGTCTACCATTTACCGCCATGCTGGATGGTCACGCCACATCTCTCAACTACCGAGTCCTTTGGAATCGGTCGCAAAGCTATGATTGAACTGTCCAGCTGTCAGATGGGACCACACGTTTGGAATCGGGGCCAACACGAATCTCGTGAAAAAGATCGATGTGATATGATGTGTGTGTGTGTGTGTGTGTAGGTGGGGGGGGGGGGGGTTAGTGACAAACGAGGTAGCGGACATGAGGTCTGTGCTGTAACTGGAAGGCAGCAGGTTAGATCTGTAGATCTCGGCAACACCTGTACGTGCCGAAGAAGAGCGCCAAATAGGCTCTTCAACAGAAGTAAAACTGACTTACACTTGGCAGCTCGTCGCCCGCCGCCAGACAAACATTCAGTGAGAATCGTCGAGCATAAACTGCAACCTTTCCGATATTCAGATTCAGACAACTTTATTTATCCCAGACAGAGGGGCAGTTCAGCTCCACGGTCTACCCAGACCATACACAACTCACAGACAAGCAGCAATCAGCAGTATCGAGAGACGATAGACAGATCGGTACCTGGGCGAGAGATGCACACTGGCGCCCTCGTGTGGCCGTGCATGCAGCCTCACCAGGACCAACATGGCCAAGGATAAAAATTCACACAAGTTAAAAGAATAAATAAGTAAACAAATAAATGGAGCACCCTAAGACGCATTGCACGTTACATCCCACCACGTGCAGTGCACGGGAAATAAGAAATGGGGAAATAAGTCGGCGACGTAGGCGTTGTGCTTGTTTTTGGGAGACGGCCCGTAATACGCTGAACGTGTGTTGGATTCCACATCACTCCATCCGTGGAGGAGGTGTCAGGAGATGTTGACGTGCCGCCACACGCTCGCTCTTGCTGGCCTGAGTCTAGTATAGAAAATTAAAAATGAGACGCTTGCTTTTGTTAAAGTGCAGTAACGAAGTGGGCGGCGAGGATGAATGTTGTGCTGCGGGGAATGAGACGTTCAAGTCAGAGGAATAAATGATGGATACGTCGTGTGATTACCCCTCCGTCTGTTGGTTTTATTTCGGCCGTTTGTTGAACTGTTAAATCACAACTTCACCAGAAACAAAACCAAAAGTTCACATCGGGGTATGGACGCTCGCAGCAGCGTACAAGACTTAACAGCTTTTTTTGTTTTATTTCACATGTTTCTATACAAACGTCTATACAAACTTGATTTTCAGCGAAGACACAGAAAATCAGCCAGATACACAAAAAGACAATGAAAATGTGTTAACTTGTATCATCTCGTACATCACCGACAAATGTAAATGTATCAAACACTCCCGACAACCCGTTGTTACATTGGTACAACCTGCTGGGGTTTTTTTTTTACAAGCTTGCATATCCACACTAATTTACATAATTACAACCAGACTGACTCAAATGACGAGTGACCTCTGACCTCGTTGTATTCCAGTAGTCTTTCTTTCCCGGGACGAAGCAGACCAGCGTGGTTGACCTGGCTGAATAGAGTAAAACCTTCGGGAGATGTCGGCTGTGTTTCAGAAGAGATGCGGGGCGAGAAAAGTCACAACCCAACTCAGCACAACGCACAACGGGGTATATCCGGCTTTGTTTCCGCGGCCTGGAAAGAGGGGAAGTGAGAGACACGGGGGGTATCCGAATGAGCTCTTCCATATCATTTAGTCGTGTGTAGTTTCTGTCCGCAGGATGGATGGTTTTCCTTACCTGCCGCTCCCCGTTGCTGGTCCACCAGGGGGCGCCTGTGCTCGGGGGGGTTCTCTGCGGGACAATGAGGTGCGGTGGTGTCAGTTGCACAAACCTCCAACAAGGTACAGTTAAGTTGATATAAAGATTTACAAATCACTGATTATTCATTTTCACGAGGGGAGGGGGGGGGGGAGTACAATACAAAAAAACAAACACAACACAACACACAACCTGTTGTGTACCGTCCAGTCGTCCAATAAAAGTGAGGTTTTCTCAGCCTAAGAATTTGATCAACACACCGACCTTGTAAAAAGTGCTGAGGTTAGTCTGATTTTCTTGTTTTTTTTTTGTCTAGTTTGCTTTTGATTGTCTTGGGATAGATTGGTGTCACGTGTCTGACAACACGACAGGAAGTAGCCTCCCTGTGGCGTCCTGGTGCCACAGTCGGGCCCGAAAACGGCGTCGCTGCATCATCTGTTGCTGAGTTATTGTAATCATTCTTCTTTTATTTTAAGCGTTTATTGAGTTTCTTTAAGGGACATTGATACAAAAGATCAACAAAAACACTAAAACAGCAATAAATGAACAAAAGCACAGCATCTTCTCTGCATCTCAAACCTGCAGACCGGAAGAAGCGTGCCCATGGCGGCCATCTAATCATTTTTTTCATCAAATTTTCCTACTCTGGCGCTCCACGTGTTTTCATGCAGATCTGTAAAGCGGCTTGTAAACGGTATTGATTCATAGAGTTGGCCGTTATTATCCGTTAGGGTTGCTGCTGACGCGTACCAGTAGTGGTGAATGACCGGTTGTACTGATGACAGCTGTCATGTGAAATGAAGATGTACTTTTTCACCTTGTGTAGCTCATTTCCCCGGTCATACTGTGCACCTATACAACAACTTGAGCCCACATTTTTTGTCTTATGTCAAAATCTAATCACAGACAACCTCGTCTCTGACCCCCTGCTGCAAACCATCCATCCATCCCTCCGTCATCCGAACCGCTTATCCTGCTCTCAGGGTCGCGGGGATGCTGGAGCCTATCCCAGCAGTCACTGGGCGGCAGGCGGGGAGACACCCTGGACAGGCCGCCGGGCCATCACAGGGCCAACACACACACATTCACACCTAGGGAGAATTTAGTACTATTATTATTCAGTGCTTTAGACAATTTAGTGCTGCGAACCAACACTACCCTTTTCCTTTAACTTCCCACCTGCTCCTTACCTTCCACGGCGAGCTGCACAGTGCTGAGCGACAGGCCGTATTCATCCAACACCTTGTAGAACCCGTCGTCCGTGTACGTCAGGCTCTTCAAGGTCAGCTGCTCCCGGTCCGGGTTTTTCTCCAGACGCCCAGTCTCCTCCAAACCCCTTATCCACAGGCTGGTCCACTCTGAACTGTTCCTGTGGGAGTCAATGGAGCTCTAAGTCATCCGAATCCGGTATGTACAGAAATCTGCTAAAGTTTTCAACAGAAGCACTGGCGAGATTTGGACACGTGTGGAGGAGAGACGCTGGGCATATTGGGAGAAGGATGCTGAACGTGGAGCTGCCAAGGGGAGAGGAGGAGAGGAAGGCCAAAGAGGAGGTTTATGGATGGGGTGAGGGAGGACATGCAGGGGGGTTGGCGTGGCAGAGGAAGAGGGTGCCCTCACATAAGCCCCTTTTCCACCATACAGCTGAATAAGGAGAAAAATATGAAGATGGGCCATGAAACATGAATCTCTTTGGGCTTGATCCCTGTTTCCCCAGTTTGATATTTTGTATAATATATATTATAGCTATTTTATTTATTTATAAATACCTGTGGTATTCTGGAGTGGTGGCAGTCAGTCCAGAATA
>NC_079228.1:37544686-37557186 GCF_029633865.1 Lampris incognitus | reverse complement strand
TTGCATGGTTACCATGGAGATTTGGTTTGTTACCATGGCGATATAGGTTTTTTTTTTAAACAAATTTTTATTTTATTCAAATTTTTTCAGATACAGTTGTTTTTTACATTGCAGCGACACAGTGTCAGAGTTTCAGTACAGGGGAAAGTCACAACATAAAGAGTAATAATTATAGTCTAAATATAATATAGTGCAAAAACGAGAAAATAAAAGCAATAAAATAGATAAATAAACAAGGAAAGGTTGACACAAAAACTCGAGGTCGATGTCAGATGATGATAATAAGAGCCACTCTGTTAGGAGTCTTTCAGAAAAAAAGAAAACCATGTAAAATTGAGCAGTTCATTTATCTAATTATCTAACGTGTTTAATATTTTTTAAGATGGGAGATGTTTTCGTCGCCTTTTTGTTGGAGGTTATTTTGGTAAGCGGCTTGAAAAAGAATATCGGATCAATGTCAAATAAGTGAATATTGGCCTTGGAGCCCATCACCTTGGATTTGTGTAAGTGAAATTTGCCAAACAAACACCAAATTTTGAGAGCGTTACCTACAGGAGATGAGCCAGTACTGCAGTCAGGGAACAAGGCCGTACCTTTTATACGAAGTAGTTTGGTTAAAGTATCAAAAATGAGTTATGCAATATCTGTCCATAGCTTAGAGGAATAAGTACAGTTAAAGAATAAATGTAAAATAGTTTCTTCTTCTGTGTTACAGAATGAACATTTCGCTGAGACTTCTGCTTTAAATTTGCATGAAAATGTGTTACGAGGGTAATATCTATGTAGTATCTTCAAGTGAATTTCTTTGGCTTCATTGGATATGAAGAGCTTGTTAGACTCACACCGTATAATTTCACTTGACAGACGGCTTCCAAATATAGAAGCTGTAGGGACACAGCTTTCATCTGATGTAAGTGTTCTCCTGGTGTGCATATTATTACAGCATGTTATTACATTTGCCATCAAGCGGGTTTATGGCCACTATCTTAATTTTGGGGGGTTCTCCAGAAAAAGGGCCATATAGGTTGTGTGAGCCGTATCCACCTGGTGTCAACTTCCGCTGGGTGACTGAAGATAGTGTAGTAGATTTACAAAGTATACTAAATCTGCCCCCCCCCGCCTTTTCTCCCCAGTTGTACCTGGCCAATTACCCCACTCTTCTGAGCTGTCCTGGTCTCTGCTCCACCCCCTCTGCTGATCCGGGGAGGGCTGCAGACTACCACATGCCTCCTCCCATACACGTGGAGTCGCCATCCGCTTCTTTTCACCTGACAGTGAGGAGTTTCACCAGGGGGGAATAGCGCGTGGGAGGATCATGCTATTCCCCCCAGTTCCCCCTCCCCCCTGAACTGGCGCCCTGACCAACCAGAGGAGGCGCTAGTGCAGCGACCAGGACACATACCCACATCCGGCTTCCCACACCCGCAGACACAGCCAATTGTGTCTGTGGGGATGCCCGACCAAGCCAGAGGTAACAGGGGGATTCGAACCCGTGATCTCCGTGTTGGTAGGCATCGGAATAGACCTCCATGCTATGCGGACGCCCAACTAAATGTGTTTTAGTGGATAGTAAGTACTAAACAGTAAGTAGTACTGTTGGTATGCAGTATATTCTGTTAGTATGTGGTGCACAGCAGAGTATTTGGGCACAGCATTTGGTTTTCTTGTTATCTGCTACATCGGTGGCTTTGTAATCTCGTGTAACCTTAAAAACGTCCCACGAAACTGTGGCCCCTAAACCAAATTCCCCACTTACATGGTGAATGTGAGTGTAACCGGTTATTTTCTTGCCCGGTGCGGGATTCGATACGGGGTGTACTGCACCACAAGGCGACATCGCTAACCGCTCGGCTAAAGGGTCAGAGCCGTTAGCTAGGGGCTAATGTGTCTTACTAGTAGTTTACATGAGTGAAGGCCGACATTTGGAAAATAAATACTAGACGAGACAGTTATTTAATCTTGAGGAAGCTCTTTAAAAACTCGCCGTATTAAGAAAGCCTGGCAGAAATGTGTGGTTCGACAAAATAAGTCCAAATTCAAATGTCACGAAGCGCGAAAAACTTTCCGGCTATAGTAAGGAGGCTTGTGTGTCGATCGATGAGAAAAGAGTCAAAGAAAAGTTAGAGGAAAATGTAAAAAAGGAGAAAAAAGCTCTTCATTTTTAATCATCTCATTCACACCGTCGAGGTTTCCGATAATATATTGCGAATTGCATTTCTAACGGGGAGCCAACCAAAGAGACACGTAAGAGGAAAGGCCAGGAAGGTCAAGCAGGGTGCCGTCCAGATACATTTGCTCAGGTGCATACACAGGACGGGGGGGCGAAGCGGAGGTGGAACCTGGCGAGGTCGGGGCGCTGTGAATAAAACCGGTTAGTCGAAACGGTCTCAGCTGTCCAAGCAAAGCAACTTAATGGCTGCCTGGCGAGGCTGAGCTGCAGGGAGGCAGTGGAAGGGAAAAAGAGAGCGGGAAGTTTTGGAGGAATCGGGTGATTTTCCCCTTTTCCTTTTTTTGCCGAGATATTTACAGGTTTCGACATGACTCAGTGAACTGTCTGTAGGACTCTTGGTTCGGGAGAAAAAGTGTTGGATGAGGGTATTTCCTGGTGTGGGAGCACATAGTGGCGTAATGGTGCATACTAAGGTGTGTAACACATGACTCATACCTGATCATCGTCAGGCAGACAACGAATATGAACCCATATCAGTGAGTCTTTTCAAAACAGGGTGGGCTTCTGCTGTTTCGGGTTGCTCAGTGGCCAAAATGTCACTGTCTCACTGCCATCTTGTGCAAGGAAAACCAGAAGCAGAGTCTGCGTTAGATATCAAGGCTTTTTGATTATTTTAGGCACTGTGACAGATACCTTTTCATGGATGATTTTTAATTGTTTTTTATTTTCCATACTTTAAAATGTTTTCAGGTAGTTCTGAGCCATATGGAAAATATAATCATTATGATAATCAAGGAGGGCGGCAAGGTGGCGCAGTGGTTAGCGCGGCCACCTCACAGCAAGAAGGTCCTGGGTTCGAGCCTCGGGGTAGTCCAACCTTGGGGTCGTCCCGGGTCGTCCTCTGTGTGGAGTTTGCATGTTCTCCCCGTGTCTGCGTGGGTTTCCTCCAGTTTCCTCCCACAGTCCAAAGACATGTAGGTCAGGTGAATTGGCCATACTAAATTGTCCCTAGGTGTAAATGTGTGTGTGTGTGTGTGTGTGGGCCCTGTGTGATGGCCTGACGGCCTGTCCAGGGTGTCTCCCCGCCTGCCGCCCAGTGACTGCTGGGATAGGCTCCAGCATCCTGAGAGCAGGATAAGCAGTTCGGATAATGGATGGATGGATGGATAATCAACTGATATCTACTATATACAAAAAATACCATGTTTAGGAATCCAGCTGAGGTTCATCACATTGAACTGTTTGCTAAGCTAAAGTATATCAAACCAACACTAATTTTCAAATAATACTCCCTCAAGTTTTGTCACGCCAAGTTTTGTGAGAATTTCTAATAATTTTTTCATTGTCATTAATTTAGACCAAAAAAATTACGTATCATAATATGTCAGTGTCCGAGTTTAATCCTGATACAATATCACTGAAAGATAATAAATGCTTAAATTGAATTATTGCCCGGCTCTGCGTTGAGGTCCTTGTGTCTGGAGTGTCCCACCAAGTGTGCGCAGATTTACACAGCTGCCAGTCATTTTGACTGGTTAGAATAGGGCGAGTGTCCACGACTCTGAGAAATGCACGAGAAGTTAACGTGTTTATGACGTGTCTGGATTTTATTTCAGACTTTGTCCAACACAAACAAGTCGGCACGGCGGCTGCAGTGCCGCTCTGGTCCCTCATGACGTCACCCTCAACACAAGCCCTCCAAAAACACTTAGCGCCGCATATTTGGTTACCAGAATTCATAACTATAAAATAAACTCACATCGCAGATGTAAATTCTAACTCCGGGATCCTGAGCGGGCTCCTGATGGTGGGTTTTCGAGGTTCGTCTTCAGTGGGTCGGTAAATTAGGAATCAGTAAAGTGGTTTTGTGTTTTCATGATTGGAGGCCCAGGATGGCAGTTTTACATGTGGATCCCTGGGCCAAAGAGCAAGAGTCGAGGAACCGCTGAATTAAATTTGTATTTTAAAAGAAATTAAAAATTAAAGGTAGCGCTTTACAAGACTGTGCACAAAATCCAAGCAAGCGTACACATGATATTGGTATGATTACTCTACAGTCACATCCACGTGACTCTTTGTCGCTGTATGAGCCACAAAATGACATATTTACTGCCTCCATCCTCCGCCTCTCTGTCCTCTTAGCGTGCATAATGGATTTTTGTCGCTTTAATCTATATGCAGTTTTATTTTTGGTGTTACGAAAAAAATCAGCTGAGAAAATAACAACTGAGAGTAGATGACGTACTCAGATTGTGTTCTGGCACCAGCGGGACCGGAGAAGTGGGGGTCGCTTGGACGCCCTGGCAGGCATGGATGTGTAGCGAATTCAGGGGGCAGCCGGGAATCGCCGCAGCCAGGACGTGAACCCAGGTCTCCCGCACTATGGGCGGCTACGTTAACCAGTCGACTAAAGGGTCCGACCCATTAGCCAAGGGCTAGCGAGTCTACACACCTGTGGTCGTTACACTACCCTCCTCATTGGGATGCATGTTCCCCCGTGCTTCAGCGTATCAGCTCCCTCAACACCTCTAGGTGCATGTGCTTCCGATGGCCTCACGGTCTCACCGTCCCACTTCTGACACCAATGTGGAGAATTCAGGGCGCAAAACCCGGGTCTCCTGCACCACAGGCGACTACGTTAACCAGTCGACTAAAGGGTCCGACCCATTAGCCAAGGGCTAGCGAGTCTACACACCTGTGGTCGTTACACTACCCTCCTCCTTTGGGATGCATGTCCCCCCGCGCTTCAGCCTATCAGCTCCCTCACACCTCTAGGTGCATGTGCTTCCGATGGCCTCACGGTCTCACCGTCCCACTTCTGACACCAATGTGGAGAATTCAGGGCGCAAAACCCGGGTCTCCTGCACCACAGGCGACTACGTTAACCAGTCGACTAAAGGGTCCGACCCATTAGCCAAGGGCTAGCGAGTCTACACACCTGTGGTCGTTACACTACCCTCCTCCTTTGGGATGCATGTCCCCCCGCGCTTCAGCCTATCAGCTCCCTCACACCTCTAGGTGCATGTGCTTCCGATGGCCTCACGGTCTCACCGTCCCACTTCTGACACCAATGTGGAGAATTCAGGGCGCAAAACCCGGGTCTCCCGCACCACAGGCGACTACGTTAACCAGTCGACTAAAGGGTCCGACCCATTAGCCAAGGGCTAGCGAGTCTACACACCTGTGGTTGTTAAAGTTGCATAAAACTCTGGATGAAGGGCTGAAAATGGCAGTTCATTCATTCCAGTCAGAGCTGCTCAACCAGCGCATATGGTTTGCACAGGCCGTGGTAGCCATGTTTGTTCGTCGTCGCCTGAGATCTGTGACTTCCGTCTGACGTGTGGAGTTTCGAAAACCGAAAGAAATCAAAGACGTTGGGACTTCCGGCTTAGTGAAACGTGGCCTAAGTCGCACGTTAGGGAGCTCCTACGGAGTCTATTTTTCTTAATGCCACTAGGCACTTTCTTTTACTCCCTTTTTACGGTTTATGTTTTGTGTAACTCGTTTAATATCGTTACTTTGGTTTTCGATCACCAAAATGCCACCTAAGGTTAATAAAGGAGGAAACGTCTCTCAGTCACGCCTGTGGCCTGAGGCCACTACAGGTGTTACCGTGCTCAAAGTCGATTCTCTCTGCTCTTCACGATGATGTCGCAGCAATCTATAAATCTGAGCTTTAAGCAGCTTTGGGCGATAGTCTCTCATTTACTAAGACTGAACTGCTTGCTCTGAAAAGGGAACTGTCTGGCAGCATATCCACCGTGCAGTCAGATTTCGTGGAACTCAAAGGCACCATAACAGAAGTGGAGCGTTTAGTCTACCTGCAAAGATGACAGTGTTACTCTTCACACCAAAGTGGAACACTTGTCTCAAGAACTGGTCAAGCTGGAAAACAAATGTGGGGATTTGGAGTGCAGAGCTCACCGTCAGAACAACTGGATTATCGATGTCCTGGAGGACGACCCCGCCTCTTCATCCGCTGCGAGCATGTCCAGACTTCTGACAGAGAATTTCACACTCGAGAAGGAGTAGCTCGTGGACAGAGCCCGCCGGGCTCTGATGCCCTAAACCCAAACCTGGTGACCGCCCCTGTGCTGTAGTGGCTAAGCTGCACTGTTACACGGCCTGCGCCGTTATACTCAGGAAGGCGAGAGAGTTGCAACACATGAAGTTGCGAAACACGACCATCTCCGTCAGACTACTATAGCGAGGGGGTCAGGTTGGGTCTTATTCACCCAGCCCGGTTGCGTTTCACCTACGGAGGTGTGCAACAGGACTTGACATCGCCAGAGGAGCTAAGACATTCAACAAGCCGATAACCAAGTAAAGAGACTACACCGTTGCTTCTTGTGATGGTAGTTTCTGCATATCTTTCAAGTTTTTTTTTCTTTTGGATTTTCTCTCCTCCTCTCCCCAATTGTACCTGTCCGATTACCCCACTCTTTCCAAGCCGTCCTGGTCACTGCTTCACCCCCTCTGCCAACCCGGGGAGGGCTACAGACTACCACATGTCTCTACCACATGCGGAGTTGCCAGCCACTTCTTTTCACCTGACAGTGAGGAGTTTCGCCAGAGGGACTTAGCACATGGGAGGATCATGCTATTCCCCCCAGTTCCCCCGTCCCCCCCGAACAGGCGCCCTGATCAACCAGAGGAGGCGCTAGTGCGGTGACCAGGACACATACCCACATCCAGCTTCCTGCCCGAAGACACAGCCAATTGTGTCCGTAGGGATGCCCGACCCAGCTGGGGGTAACACGGGGATTCGAACCGGTGATCTCTGTGTTTGTAGGCAACGGAATAAACCACTGTGCTACCCAGACGCCATCTTTCAAGTTTGATCCACATTTCACAGTGAGTTAATCAACATAGCATCCCATAAGATGCTTTGTTTTTAACCATTCTCACCAGGACATTGGCTGTTTATGAGAACAGGATGTGTACAGTTGGCATTGTATTTTTCTCATACTTAATACTTATTTCACCAGGCCTTTACATTGTTTACATTTTTTTGTCAATGTTTCTCTTACACCTGATGTTTTGTTTATGCTAATCACTGGGCAACAACAAATTAGAGATTATGATAGACAATGTAAAGCTGGACACAAATATTTTCAGGTTTGCTGTATCACGTAGGAATTTGGATAAAAATTGAAGTTGCTTTCATTGAATCAAACATGTTTAATTGCGTAATGAGGCTGACACATTGTGTTAGTTCAACTGAGCTTAAAATGTTTTGCAGCTGATTTTCGTTTGTACTCAGCATCTGGTGCCTCTTGTGTCAGTGTCCAACAATAGTCGGCCAGCATTGATGGATTCCAGTTGCCCTGATACCTCTTTTCCATGGTCACAATGTCCTGGTGAAACCTTTCACCGTGTTCCTCACTGACTGCACCACGATCAACAGGGAAGAAGTCCAAGTGTGAATGCAGAAAATGAATTTTCAATGCCATGTTGCACTTCATGGTTTTGCGTGCTTCGAGCATGTTGTCCCGCAGCTCAGTGTAGTTTGGTGCCCTGTAGTTGCCAAGAAAATTCTCAGCAACATCCTTAAATGCCTTCCATGCCATTTTCCCTGGCCCCACTAACAGATCCTCTAACTTCCTGTCATTGATGACCTGTCTGATTTGTGGACCAACAAAAATGCCTTCCTTAATCTCGGCATCAGTTATTCTTGGAAACATATGTCTCAAATAGCAAACTGCATCACCTTCTGTGTTCACTGCTTTCACAAAAATGTTTCATCAATCCGAGTTTTATATGAAGAGGAGGCAGAAATATCTTTGTTGGGTCACAAGTGGTTTATGCGCCACACTTTTCTGCCCTGGAACGAATTAGCTTACGGAGTGGCCAATTCTTTTTAATCTAATGTGACTCTTTAGCACGGCTATCCCGTTCACAAAGGAAACAACAGTACTTTGTATATCCGAGCTGCATTCCTAGTAGCAGTGCCAATACTTTTAGATCACCACAGATGTTCCAGTCATAATTGTTGTACTGTATGTGTTTCAACAACAATTCCATGTTACTGTAGCTTTCTTTCATGTGTACTGCATAGCCAGTGGGTACTGAAGGGTGGACGTTGTCACTGTGTAATAGAACAGCTTTCAGGCTTAACTTTGAAGAATCTATAAAAAAGACGCCGTTGTTGTGGGTCATGTACACAAATAAACAATCCATCAATGTCAGTGCAGAAACAGAGGTTGTCAACCTGAATAAAGAAGTTTGTCAAATGTTCTTGACGGTTCCAAAAGATAGACGTTTTTGTACCTGGTGACAGCAAACCCCGTACTTGCAATCTTGAACTAAGTAGTTCTGCTTTAGCTTTTGACAAATCTAAGTCCCTGACCAGGACATTTAATTCTGGCTGTGTTATCAGATGAGGATATCCAGGCAGAAAGGGTTTAACATCTGGATCAGTGTCATTTTCCACATCTGGTTCATGTGTTGTGGCATCTCCATCTGCCTCATCTAGGCTCCATGTCTCTGGTGGCTTCAGTACTGGCAAGCTGTCACCATATGGCACTGGTCTCATGGCTGAAGGCACATTGGGGTAGTCAATAGATTGCTTATTTCTAGTAGAGAAGCCATCCCGCTTGTTTAGTTGCTTTCAAGTTAGACACTGTGCCTCCTTTCTTTTCCTCCTTCCCTGCCCGATAACCAGCCATGGAATGACCTTCTGACCCTAAAATCCCATCAAAAATCACTCACAGCCAAGATATATGAACAGCTGGGGAGCGGGAGCTGGGGGTAGATTTTACAGATCAGTGATGGAGGGAAGCTGTGCACAGAATACGTTCAAGCACACCTTGTGCTAGGCTGGAAATGGTATTACACAGAGTTCATTTTCAAAATCTGGACTATCTGAAATCTGTCCCAAATATTACAGACCAAATTGACAGATGTCACCCTTCCTCTTCTAACCCGAGTCATAGTATGTTTTTCTTTTGTCCTAGACCGCATAAATTCCAGAGGGATTATTTTATGACCTTGATAAAGGTTCTGGGAATTGATATAAAGATGGGCCCCTCTATAGCCATATTTAGGGTCTCATTTGATTCTTCCCAAATGAATTCTTCACAGTCAGACATATTAGCCTTTACCTCTCTGTTGGCAAGATGCCGTGTTTTACTTGTATGGAAATCTGCTTAGGCTCCGTCTATTTCTCTGTGGCTTAGGGATGTTGTGTTTTTCTTGAGTTGGAAAAGATAAGATTCTCAGTGAAAGGCAGCGCTGTGAAATTTGTTCGTAAATGGAATTCTTGCATAAATTACTTTAACTTCTTACAAACCTTGCATCCTGAGTAATCCCCCTTCCCGTCTGCTCCCTTCTGTTTTTTTTGGTTTTTAGTACTCGTAATACTATTTTTTAATCTATTTATGTGAAAATGTTTGTGTATTTGAAATATTCATGCATACTATAACTACTAGTAGTAGTATTACTGTTTTCCATACGGACACAATGTTTTGGTGTTCTTGTTTTCGGGGCCCTCTTTAAGGCGCCCGGGGATATTCTTGTCATAACAAAAATGGGAAATAATTATAATTTTATACTTCTGTATTCATTTTTATATGCTTAATTAAAAAGATTTTTTAAAAAAAAAGACATTCACGGGCGTCAGAAGATAAGTGACTGGACAAAAATCCAGGGGTCTCAATCGAGCTTTGAATACAGTAATTAAGACCTCACCTTGAGTATTGCAATCAGATAAAGGCATTCACGTGACCATTTCAATAGTCATAGTATTAGATTGGTGTCTTATATGAATGCAGCCAGTGAAGAGCAGAGGAACAAAGAGAAGGTCAAAGGTCAGAGCTACATCGTCCAGTACAACAATGCGGCTGCAACGCCTCAGATATTTACGTCATTTCTCCGAGTCATTTGATTCCCACACCCTCTGACCGCCAGGCGAGTCAGCATGTTTCGGATTCTTCAGCCCCCCTCATTTCTGAGTCGGTTCTTCAGGAATGCCGCTCAGGGAAACCTCCATCTGTCCCGGGTACAATGGCCGCCTTTCAGGCCCCTGGGAACGTGGTTTAGTCTTGTAGAGACAGCAAACCTTTCAGTAGGTTCTTTTTGACCGGTGTCTTCCCTGACCTCCACACAGGCGACGAAGAGCACCGAGTGTTCCTCCTCTTACATTTAGTGATGAAGAGAGTTAATACGTCTGTGTTTTTTAACCAATACTTACAGGCTGTACAGTTGTTGCAGATTTATTTTTTTACCCATTGCCCAGCTGTTAATGCGCCTTAATGTTTGAATTGCACAGACTGGTCAGTGTATGTTGTTGATACTGTGTACAACTTTATTTATTGTGTTTTGTGGCTCGTGTACTGTTTGATGGTATTTTTATGTCTGCTGCTGTTACAGTACAGCTTCCCCCTTGGGCGGCGATTGTCAAACTTTTCTCAATGATGTACTCCCTTCAAAATGTTTTTTGCAGCCGAGTACCCCCCCGACCAACGTAAAACGTTTTTGGTTGAAAAACGAAAGCCTATATACAGAGGTACAACACAGCGCCATCAGTGTCCGATTTAAACAACTAACAAAAGGCTTTCTTCTGTTTACTTCAGACAAGCGAAACGGGTTTTTCCACCCAATCCAGCTGTGCAGATTTCTCCTCCATGTCAAGGAAGTACGAGTTAAAACCACCCGTCAAGTTGGCCAAATGTCCCTCTGTGATGGACTTCACTGGCGCTCTCACTGGAAAGGAAAGCCTCCACATGAGGAGAGCAGGTGAAATCCCCCTCTGCACATGCCATTTCCCACAGCGTTGCTCCCTCCGGGAAGCCACCCGCCCACCGTGTCATGCAGGTTCAGTGCTGGTGTCCTTGCCCTGCAGACACATCCAGTTCATGCAGTTTGCTGAATATATCTGCCAGGTAGCGTGGATTTGCATGCCAGTCTGGGTCCTCAAAGAACGTGGATCGTAATTCCAACAGCCTGTTCAGTATGTTCCCTCGAGCGGGCCAGTGCCCTTCTGTGTGGAATAGCGGTTGTTTTTGTTCGGCTCCTGTGTTTTCGCAGAGGCGGCGAAACAGTCACGTATGAAGTGACTTTGACTTATTGAATTTTATTACTCTTGACTCTGTCGTTCAAAACGTCACGCAACACAGGACTAACTGACACAACTCCACAAGTATGTCCTCGCCAGCCCACGAACAGAGACCTCCTCACTGAGAATATAGATCAGCTGAAACAAGGAATACCCCCCCCCCCATTTAATCCAGCTCTGCAAAAACACTCAGACCAGATAACTTTTAGCCTGAGCGTAGTAATGGAGTCATTCCTCTGCAGACAGACAGACAGACAGATATTGAGAATGACAGAGAAACAAAGAAACGCCCATCCTTAAAGTCAAACCAAAATCAGTTATCAGATTTGATGTCTAAAAACCTTGAAGGCGGTCTATTAAAACATTAAGCAAGTTTTTTTCCACTAGTCAATGACTGATATTGTGTTCTTTTATACTTTCATACATAACCGTTCCCAGTTGTCTCATAATAACTGAGGGAGTGGCCTAGTCCTCATTAATATTCATGAGCTGACCTTTGAGTGACAGGTACAAGCAAGGATTGTTGGTGTTGGTGGGCGGGGTTTCACAGTGTGACGAGTTGATCTGATTGGCTGTATATGTAGTAAATCAGCGTGTCTGATGACATGGGTAACAGGAAAAAGAGATTGGCTGCACGAAATACACGATGATTAAAGTAATAAGTGACGTTAGAATATATCAGTTGTTCAGGTATTATCAGTTGTGGTCCGACTTGAAAGTCGGGAACAAACTAGAAGACATTTAAAGTCCTGAATGATCTGGAAGAGACTCGGCATCACACGTTTTTTAAAGACTGACTTTTGTGGATACAATCGTAGACGAACACGCTGGTTGAGACTGCAGTCATACAGACACACAAACACACACACACATCCAGGTTCCAGTTGTAACAATCAAACATGTTTGTTTACTGTGATGGCTCTGAGCGGTTGAAGACTCGATTGGGTGGCGAGTGATTTCATTCTGAAATCTATGAAAAAGACAAGGTAACGTGTACCGACTGTCCATGGTGACCTGACCTAACCATGGCAGTCTGACAGGATGCTGAAGCGGGGCAGGCTAAGCTAATTGCTAGCCCATGCAGACTGGCAGTTCTGATAACACCGAGGGCGGTCTGGCGGCGGCCTTGCCTAGCGTTGACTGTTTTTGGTGTTGCCGTGTGGAGTGCAGGGAGGTGTGTCGGGGGTGTCTGGCTGGGAGAGCTGGTGCTGGATCAGCTGGGACAGCTTGGTCTGTTGCGTCCGGTGGGCCCGGGGACCACGACCCTGCCTGGAG
>NC_079228.1:37504686-37539686 GCF_029633865.1 Lampris incognitus | reverse complement strand
TGTGTCTGTAGGGACACCCGACCAAGCCGGAGGCAACACGGGAACTCGAACCGGCAATCCCTGTGTTGGTAGGCATCGGAATAGACCGCTGCGCTACCCGGACCCCCACCAAGTAGAACTTTCTTTCTCTTTCTTTAAGTAGCAAAGCTGGAATGTTGACAGAGAGACAGTGCAATATAAACCAGTGGAGACTGAATTTGAAAGTTTCTCCATTAGCACAGATTTCTGTCAACCTCTATGAAGGACTCACCGATGGTTCACTGACGACTCACCGATGGTTCACTGACGACTCACCGATGGTTCACTGACGACTCACCGATGGTTCACTGACGACTCACCGATGGTTCACTGACGACTCACCGATGGTTCACTGACGACTCACCGATGGTTCACTGACGACTCACCGATGGTTCACTGACGACTCACCGATGGTTCACTGACGACTCACCGATGGTTCACTGACGACTCACCGATGGTTCACTGATGACTCACCGATGGTTCACTGACGACTCACCGATGGTTCACTGACGACTCACCGATGGTTCACTGACGACTCACCGATGGTTCACTGACGACTCACCGATGGTTCACTGACGACTCACCGATGGTTCACTGACGACTCACCGATGGTTCACTGATGACTCACCGATGGTTCTGATGACGTTTCCCCGCGTCATAGATGGACATCATGCAAACAGAGTTTTTCAAACGTCACAACAGATAATGGAAGTGCACCTACTGCATCTGAGTTCTTATTTTTCCAAAAGTTTCTTAAAAAATCTGGCGTCCGGGTGGTGTGGCGGTCTATACCGTTGCCTGCCAACACAGGGATCGCCGGTTCGAATCCCCTTGTTACCTCCGGCTTGGTCGGGCGTCCCTACAGACACAATTGGCAGCATATGCGGGCGGGAAGCCAGATGTGGGTGTGTGTCCTGGTCGCTGCACTAGCACCTCCTCTGGTCAGTCAGGGCGCCCTTTCAGGGGGGAGTAGCGTGATCCTCCCACGCGCTACGTCCCCCCTGGCGAAACTCCTCTTGTCAGGTGAAAGGAAGCGGCTGGCGACTCCACATGTATGGGAGGAGGCATGTGGTAGTCTGCAGCCCCCCCCCGGATATCAGCAGAGGAGGGGGTGGAGCAGCGACTGGGACGGCTTGGAAGAGTGGGGTAATTGGCCAGGTACAATTGGGGGGGGGGGGGCAGGGGGCAGCTAATCTGTCTTGTCCAAACGTATGACACATCTGTGTTTGCCATTCTCTCTCTCTCTCTCTCTCTCTCTCTCTCCCTCTCTCCTTTCTCTATCTGTCTATCCTATCAATAGTCCTGTATTGTTCGGTTCTGTCAGTACCTGTCTGTCTCTCAGACGGCTGTCAGACGGACGGGTCCCCAGCAGCTGTTTACAGTCCAGTCAAAACGTGATCTGTGTTGATGTCAGGCCGCCATCTGTCCCCGGAGATGAAGCAAGAGCAGCCGTGTCTTTTAACGGCTTCAGCGGCTGGGACGCTGCTGTTAAAGATGAGCCGACTGCTCAGCGTGTGAGTAATAACAGCACAAACACCTAAGATCGCACACACACACACGGACGCCGACCGTGTCAGCTTCACACAAGTCGTACAGACGTGATGGAAAGATGGACTCAACATCACTCCAAAGTTGTTGGGTGTTTTCAAGGGTCACACAGTTACACATATACACACTCCCATATATATACATATATACACACACACACACACACACACACACACACACACACACACTGAACAGTCATCAACCAAGCAGCAGCCTGGATGTGACTCTCCACATCAAATGAGACCAACAGGCCTTATCTTCTCTCCCCCTCTCTCTCTTCTTTTCTTTCCCCCCCCCCCCCCCTCTCTCTCTCTCTCTCTCCTTTCTTTCCATTTTTCACATTCTTCCTCTGTCCCTCACATCTCTCCATCTCTCACTTTCTCTGTCACGCTCTTATTCGCTGGCTTGTCATGTTTTTCCCTGTGTTTCTCTTGCCCTGTGACAGAGTCCCTACACGGGGAGGGTTCGATTTCACTGCTAATGGGGCGCGGGGGGACGGGGTTTGTCACTTCTTCGGTTTGGGGAGGGGAAGTTAGAAATAACGACGTCTGGCTAGCCTGAAAATCAACATGGCATTCACCATGTGTGTGCTGGTGATGTATTGAGCTGTAGGTGTGTGTGTGTGTGTGTGTGTGTGTCCAGATCTTGAGAGAGTTGTTGGTGTGCATGTATGTATTCGTCCATAGGCGTGACCCCATGTAAATACATGTTGATATGTGTTCGCATGCAGCCACGTCACTGTGTGTGTGTGTGTGTGTGTGTGTGTGTGTGCGTGCATGTGTGTATATACACACAGTATATACACTTTGTGGGTATGTGCTGTGTATGTAGAGACGTGTGTTAATGCATGCATGTGTAGATATGTAAGCGTAAGTTTGTAGTTGGATGTATATGTTGTGTTGTATTTGTGTATCTGTGTGTGTGCAAATAAGTGCCTGTGTGTGTGTGTGTGTTTCGCACAGGGTTGATGTGATGCGTCTTGTGGTGAACAAGGAAGCAGCCCAGTGTGTAGCCTTCCCCCGCCAGTACCTAGCCTCTCCTTCGCCAAGAGCCCTGCCAGGCCTCCTCGTGGCCACACACGGTAACTGGGCGCCTCGCGGCCTCAGGCAGACTTGGTAGGGGATCTCGGAGCTGCAGTGGTCCCCTACCAAGAGGCTGTTCATGGCCAACCACTGCCCCGCTGCATTGTGGGAAGTGTATTGAGACAAAGGCTAGGGGAGCACACCCTGAGAGAAAAGCAGCGTGATTGTCAGCACACGTTAGGCGGTTCTTTGACAGTCTGGAGTTTCCGGGCGCCTGCTGCAGTCACGATGGGTGACTGGGTGTCCTGGGTATAAGCCCTTACCACCAGGACCAACCTGTCATGGCAAACACAGTGCTACTGAGGACTGCGCACCTCCTGTGGCGCACTAAAAAGTTCCTTGCATAGATCTCCACCTCTGACCATGGTGTACAATATCTGGCCTTATATCCGGTTGAAGTCTGGTGGCGTTGGGGTGTCTGGCGACGGGAGCAGAGTAGAACTGGCCTGGGAGAGCCCTGTACATCAGCGGCACCGGGTATATGGTCACTGGCAGCTGCTTTCAGCAGACCCCCGTGTGACTGAGCAGCCCTATTTAGGGACCACACTGCTCACCCCAATCGGGGAGGGGCCTAGAAAAGGTGGCCTAAAAATTGTCCACTCAGCCGACCCCCTGGGTAGGTTACCGGGCCTACCGGGAATTCCATCCTGCGTTAAAAACAAGAAAATTATTCCATTCAAATTGGCAGCATGGAATGTTAGGACTCTCCTAGATAATGAGGGCAACAGACAACATCGAAGAACCACAAACAGAACGGCCACAAACAGAGCAGTACAGTGGGGAAACTAAACAGACGCTGGCCAAGAGGGTGGCACAACACAGGAGATCTAACATGGCAGGCCAGGACTCCACAGTCTGCACCATCTACAGGCCAGTGGCCACTTCAAGGATGAGGATGTGCACATCCTTGATAGGGAGGAACACTGGTTTGAACGGGGAGTCAAGGAAGCCATCTATGTGAAGAGGAAACGACCATCCTTGAATTGAGGGGGGGGGGGCCTAAAAGTACTTCTGTCACCATCTTACAATGCTGTGATTGCAACTGTTCCCCAACCCTCTGTGAATAGTACACATGGCCTCTGAAACTCTAGTTAGTGGTCACAGCTCATAAAGAGGCCTTTCACATGTGGTTGAAATTTAGACTCTCAAAAATGTTTATTAAAGATGTTTTGAGTCATTCCTATTGGACTGTTGACCTCTGTGTCCATCAACTGTGTGATTAACAACACATCAAAGTGGACACCTCAAGCAAATTCAAAAAC
Organism: Lampris incognitus; assembly: GCF_029633865.1. Lineage (NCBI taxonomy): Eukaryota > Metazoa > Chordata > Actinopteri > Lampriformes > Lampridae > Lampris > Lampris incognitus. The sequence goes on along the minus strand of NC_079228.1, from coordinate 37,535,776 downwards.
AGTCCTCAAATTTATTGACAATAGTTAAAATTAAGTCATATCGATAAATTCAAACATTGAAATATCACACATTGGTAGATACAAGCTTTTATTTGCAGACTGAGCTCTCTCTCTCTCTCTCTCTCTCTCTCTCTCTCTCTCTCTCTCTCTACCTCTGTACCTCTCTGTCTCGCTCTCTTCCATTCTCTCTTGGTCCTTCAGTCACACAAACACGACAATTCGTCCAGTCTAAGTAGCTGGTTTGGTTTATCACACATGTGGTTCCATTAGCGTTTGGTTTACCGTGCAAATGGGACTATTTTTCCGAGGTATTTTGGCCTGCTACAGGCTCCCATAGAGACCGTGAAAACACCATTGATGGGCCTACAGGGGGAGACTACGGCCCTTTGGAGCTCTGTAGTAAAACTAGTGAAAGTTATTATCCTTCACAGACAACGGCATCTGTTCAAAAGCAAGAACACACAAATGCCTGGCCACAGGCAAAGACACACACAAGCAAGGCCCAGTCCATTTATTGTGTCTTCGCATGAAATCACACGCAGACACGAAGCCTAAACACATTCATGTATGAATATGTGCACACATCCACAAACTCTATTTCTCTCTCTCTCTCTCTCTCTCTCTCTCTCTCTCCCTCTCACACACACACACCTGGTGTGTCGTCAGAGCAAAAGAATTCATGTATGCTTCTATACACGTATCTTTGAGAGGATGAAAATGGTCTTTGAGAAAAGGTCAGTATACATGGTTTCTGTTCTCGGCTGACTACAGACCTTCGCTTAAACTGCCAATAAAAAGCACCACCGATGATAAAATACATTTTTGTTTTGAAATATTGCGGCGCGGTGGCACAGTGGTTAGCGCGGTCACCTCACAGCTAGAAGGTCCTGGGTTCGAGCCCCGGGGTAGTCCAACTTTGGGGGTCGTCCTCTGTGTGGAGTTTGCATGTTCTCCCCGTGTCTGTGTGGGTTTCCTCCGGGGGCTCCGGTTTCCTCCCACAGTCCAAAGACATGTAGGTCAGGTGACTTGGCCGTACTAAATTGTCCTTAGGTTTGAATCTGTGTGTGTGTGTGTGGGGGGGGGGGGGGTCGGTCGGCCCTGTGATGGCTTGGCGGCCTGCCCAGGGTGTCTCCCTGCCTGCCGCCCAATGACTGCTGGGATAGGCTCCAGCATCCCCGCGACCCTGAGAGCAGGATGAGCGGTTTGGGGAATGGATGGATGGAAATATTGAGCAGTGAATATGAGGAAATGTTCTGTACCGACATGGATGTGCAGTGTTCAGGGGTGAAAGTATTCATCCCTCCTCTGTTTCAGTGTATTACATGTGTCTTCTAGCTCTTACAGAGGAAATCAGAGTCCTGCTAAGAAATGTCAGTGATGAGATCCGAGATGGTTTAGTGAAGCTCAAATGGTGGCAGAGCTTTTTCTCCAGTCTCTCTTATTCTGGTTACCTGTCTTCTCTCACCTTTACGTTTCCATCGAGTTTTTATAAAGCAGATTTTGAAGTTGCAAGTAACTCGCTCTTCCAGGCCAACCCTGCTCCGCTTCTGAGTAAGACTGTTTTAATGATTTGGGGCATTGTCCAGATAATTTGTCATTTGAATCCCCAACTACTATCACTGCGTGACCAACAGTAATTACACTTGACATGACAGGATTACTGTGTAGCAAAGGTACTCCTACTACTACTTCCTCTAGTGCTACTATGATGTCATTACTATGTGGTACGCTGAGATGTCTGTAGTTTCATACATGGACTTATCTGCTAGTTACTGATTCTGTTTGTCTGCGTTTGCTAAATGAGAATGTAAAAATGTAGATGTATGAAAAACTGAACAGAAATGCTCATTTTTTTTTAAAAACTATTGCAAAACGGTTTTTTACACTTGCTTAAAAAGTTTGCAGGTTGAGAAAGTGATTATCAGATAAATAACTGAATTTGACAGGTTCTAATTCTCGCCAACTGTTTTCTTCTTTTCTCTCACTGTTTTTGTGGACGCAGTCGTGCACATGGTTATCCAAAGGAGTTGAATCAAGTGCAACGGGACTTGATATATATCCGTGAAGACGTTTCGCCTCTCCTCTAAGAGGCTTCCTCAGTTTGTGCCTTTCTGACTAGACCTAGTTTGGTCTAGTCAGAAAGGCACGAACTGCGGAAGCCTCTTGGATGTCTAGACCAAACTAGGTCTAGTCAGAAAGCCACTAGCTGAGGAAGCCTCTTGGATGTCTAGACCAAACTAGGTCTAGTCAGAAAGGCACTAACTGAGGAAGCCTCTTGGATGAGAGGCGAAACGTCTTCACGGATATATACCAAGTCCCGTTGCACTTGATTCAACTCCTTTGGATAACCGTGACCTGGATGAATGAGAACATTCACAGACAGTCGTGCACATGGAGAACAAAATGCATGAACACGTTTGAACAGAAACACGGTGAAAAGGTGTAAAGACGATCTCTTTTGTTTTGCATAAGACAGTTTGGACAGCAGAAGAAAATAAATTTGCAGCAGGACAGTCGACTGGTCCGGGAGAGTAACAGGTCTTAGAAGGTTCCAGAGGTCAACCAGTCTTTTAAAGCAGGGTAGTAAAACTGATAGTAAACCTGATTAACCTTCAACCCCGGAAATTACAGGAGGCCTGAAACAACAGCAGTCTCCGTCCCACCGCAACACAGAAAACCTGTGGGGCGGTGTTTTGCAGTGGAGGAGCCTGACGGTGGTCTTCCCTGTCACAGCAGGGATGCTAATCTGAGTAATTCACCATAAAAACGTTTACATATGTTCTGCTACTTATCCCAATCTGGTGCCGTGATATCCCAGTTTTCAATTAATCTCAATTTATGTACACATTTATCAAACACAGGGGCGTCACAGAATATTTTGTAACAAAAAAAAAAAAGAAACTTGCATGGCGCAAAACTGGAAATGAAATGAAATACTTTTAGAGCTACATATATCCTCTTATCCATCCATTCGTTCATCCATCCATCCGTTTCCTGTACTTGCTCAACCCAGGTCAGGCTCGTGGGGATAACAACACATTTCAAAAGAAGTGCATTTGTACTGAACACTGAAATACGGCAGATTACTCTGTGAAACAAGAAAGCACTGAAAATGGCAAAACCGGTATTACAGCATGTATTCAGTTCAAGATGCCACCTGGTGTTCCACGGAAAACTAAATACCTACTGTACCTGTTAGCGGAATGGAGCTACGTTCACACTGCACCTTGCATCCGTCCAGTTTACTCCTTTAAATGTCAAATTAATTTACACCGGTTTTTATTGCTAAAGTTTCTGTTAGTGTTTGCTTTGTTGTGTCATGGTAGAGTGCCTCCTGCTGGTAACCTTTTGTAGGTTGTAGTAGGGGAAGTAACAGTAGGAAACAACTGTAAAAAAAAATTGTTAAAAGTAAATGTAATTTTTTTTTTGAATGACCACAGACTGCTGTAGCCTCGTGTTAGCATCGTTTTTTTATACTGAAGGATTGTGGATTTGTCCACCATTAATTACATCACAACAAATTACAAGAAAGGATGGATGACTGATAACCAAGGCTCAGCGTTTTCGGTTTTTATTTTTCAAAGCCACCCAGCATGCCGAATTTCGCCACAAGAGGACACTGTTACATAACCTCACACGAACAGGAACAACTTTCGGATCCGTGGAAACATAAAAATCCGGGTGAAAATCAGTTTAAAAATCAGGGTATTTTTCGTTGAAAATCGGTAAAAACCGAAAACGCTGAGCCTTGCTGATAACATGGACCCTGCCTACATATGTACCACATGAACACTGAGTCTGCAGTAGAGATGGAGTTAAAAATCTGAACTATTCCTTTAAGGCGTCCAGTGTGAACGTAGTCAGCCTCTTTCTGAGGCCCCTGGGTGAGTCTACTACATTGTAAATGAGGATGGAGGGGCTGGACGGGGTTTGGACGTTGAGGGGAGTAGCAGGAATAATCAGTGTATCATCTGGGTAATGGGAAACAGTTGTGTGTAGTTGGCATCGTTTCCGATGTGTGTTTATCTCAGCAGGCAGAGAAAAGGCAAGGAAAATGCTGACATATAGGATGATGTGAAAGTTAGACTGATAGAACAGTTTGAGCCACCGTAATCAGAATCCTTTATTCACAATCAGAATCCTTTATTCACAACCAGAATCCTTTATTCACAGTCAAAATCCTTTATTCACAACCAGAATCCTTTATTCACAACCAGAATCCTTTATTCACAGTCAAAATCCTTTATTCACAGTCAGAATCCTTTATTCACAGTCAAAATCCTTTATTCACAGTCAGAATCCTTTATTCACAGTCAGAATCCTTTATTCACAACCAGAATCCTTTATTCACAGTCAGAATCCTTTATTCACAGTCAGAATCCTTTATTCACAACCAGAATCCTTTATTCACAGTCAGAATCCTTTATTCACAACCAGAATCCTTTATTCACAACCAGAATCCTTTATTCACAGTCAGAATCCTTTATTCACAACCAGAATCCTTTATTCACAGTCAGAATCCTTTATTCACAGTCAAAATCCTTTATTCACAACCAGAATCCTTTATTCACAACCAGAATCCTTTATTCACAGTCAGAATCCTTTATTCACAGTCGGGATCCTTTATTCACAGTCAGAATCCTTTATTCACAGTCAGAATCCTTTATTCAGTCAGAATCCTTTATTCACAACCAGAATCCTTTATTCACAGTCAAAATCCTTTATTCACAATCAGAATCCTTTATTCACAGTCAGAATCCTTTATTCACAACCAGAATCCTTTATTCACAACCAAAATCCTTTATTCACAGTCAGAATCCTTTATTCACAGTCAGAATCCTTTATTCACAACCAGAATCCTTTATTTACAGTCAGAATCCTTTATTCACAACCAGAATCCTTTATTCGCAATCAGAATCCTTTATTCACAGTCAGAATCCTTTATTCACAATCAGAATCCTTTATTCACAACCAGAATCCTTTATTCACAGTCAAAATCCTTTATTCACAACCAGAATCCTTTATTCACAACTAGAATCCTTTATTCACAGTCAGAATCCTTTATTCACAGTCGGGATCCTTTATTCACAACCAGAATCCTTTATTCACAGTCAGAATCCTTTATTCAGTCAGAATCCTTTATTCACAACCAGAATCCTTTATTCACAGTCAGAATCCTTTATTCACAATCAGAATCCTTTATTCACAGTCAGAATCCTTTATTCACAACCAGAATCCTTTATTCATAACCAAAATCCTTTATTCACAGTCAGAATCCTTTATTCACAGTCAGAATCCTTTATTTACAGTCAGAATCCTTTATTCACAACCAGAATCCTTTATTCGCAATCAGAATCCTTTATTCACAGTCAGAATCCTTTATTCACAATCAGAATCCTTTATTCACAACCAGAATCCTTTATTCACAGTCAGAATCCTTTATTCACAGTCGGGATCCTTTATTCACAACCAGAATCCTTTATTCACAGTCAGAATCCTTTATTCACAGTCAAAATCCTTTATTCACAGTCAGAATCCTTTATTCACAACCAGAATCCTTTATTCACAGTCAAAATCCTTTATTCACAGTCAGAATCCTTTATTCACAACCAGAATCCTTTATTCACAGTCAAAATCCTTTATTCACAGTCAGAATCCTTTATTCACAGTCAGAATCCTTTATTCACAACCAGAATCCTTTATTCACAGTCAGAATCCTTTATTCACAGTCAGAATCCTTTATTCACAACCAGGATCCTTTATTCACAGTCAGAATCCTTTATTCACAACCAGAATCCTTTATTCACAACCAGAATCCTTTATTCACAGTCAGAATCCTTTATTCACAACCAGAATCCTTTATTCACAGTCAGAATCCTTTATTCACAGTCAAAATCCTTTATTCACAACCAGAATCCTTTATTCACAACTAGAATCCTTTATTCACAGTCAGAATCCTTTATTCACAGTCGGGATCCTTTATTCACAACCAGAATCCTTTATTCACAGTCAGAATCCTTTATTCAGTCAGAATCCTTTATTCACAACCAGAATCCTTTATTCACAGTCAGAATCCTTTATTCACAATCAGAATCCTTTATTCACAGTCAGAATCCTTTATTCACAACCAGAATCCTTTATTCACAACCAAAATCCTTTATTCACAGTCAGAATCCTTTATTCACAGTCAGAATCCTTTATTCACAACCAGAATCCTTTATTTACAGTCAGAATCCTTTATTCACAACCAGAATCCTTTATTCGCAATCAGAATCCTTTATTCACAGTCAGAATCCTTTATTCACAATCAGAATCCTTTATTCACAACCAGAATCCTTTATTCACAACCAAAATCCTTTATTCACAGTCAGAATCCTTTATTCACAACCAAAATCCTTTATTCACAGTCAGAATCCTTTATTCACAGTCAGAATCCTTTATTCACAACCAAAATCCTTTATTCACAGTCAGAATCCTTTATTCACAACCAAAATCCTTTATTCACAGTCAGAATCCTTTATTCACAGTCAGAATCCTTTATTCACAACCAGAATCCTTTATTTACAGTCAGAATCCTTTATTCACAACCAGAATCCTTTATTCGCAATCAGAATCCTTTATTCACAGTCAGAATCCTTTATTCACAATCAGAATCCTTTATTCACAGTCAGAATCCTTTATTCACAGTCAGAATCCTTTATTCACAGTCAGAATCCTTTATTCACCAGTTGTGTTCAGACATACAGGGATTGATCAGCACATTGCTCTTTCAAGACACAATAATACACAAAATATACAGAGACACAAGATGAATATCTAGTTTGATTGCCGAAGAGGTTTGTCCTGTGTTCGTGTGGTGTCGGGTACATTGGAAGGATGCCTTTCAGACTGGAAAATCCCACGTGAACGGCATACCAAACCAGAGAAACAATGCTGTAAAGTTGGAGAAATGTTCAGCACATGAGCTGCAACGCAAAAGTAAAAGTAACCTTTCACCTCTCGAGAATGTGGCGGAAGACAAATTTGTCACGGTCGATTGTAAGAAAAAGTCAGTTACTGCTTTAAAAGCTCTATAAGTGTTTTGCATTCTCTTCATTATCCAGCAAAAACTGATAGCAGCTTTGGAAATGCCTTTTAAATGGAAAGAGCGGCTACAGCAACATTAGCTTTTGGACTTGCGCCATCATGACCGCTAACCAAGTGGGGAGGAAAACATCTCCAGTTCGCTAAGTGGGATTTGCCGAGTTCCTGAGGGCGACACGAATGCAGCATCATTAAAGGAAATTTAAAGTGATTGAGGGCGGGGGACTCTACAGGTCCCTTCAGTGCACATTTAGCATCCCTCTTTATAAACTTCAGATAAGCAAGAGCACTTTTATTTTACTTTTGTCGTACTTGCAAAAGCTAAACTTCAGAATAGTATGCGTGAACTTTACATGTACTCTAGACTTGTTGAATAATTTTTTTTGGAACACTTTTAGTACTGGTGTAAGTCAACTAAAGGTAGACATATTAGTCCTAACAGTATGCTCTCTCAGTTAACTATAAGAACTCATTCAAGTGTACTTCTATAAAGTAAAAAGTGGGCCCATTTAGACAAAAAGTAACATAAAGGTATACTTATAAGTGCACTTTTAGCTGCCCAAAGTTAGTATACTTTTAATACTTTAGCATATTTTTAAAAACATATGCTTAATACAAAGATATATGCTAAATGAAGGTTGCTACTGAGTTCAATTAAATGCAGAATGTTTAATTTGAAATTACTTTCTTTCAATGATATGGTCACCTAGCTCTGTTTATCTCATCCAAACAGACTGGAAGTTAACCCAAAACCTCTGACCCCACTCTGACCTTTCTCCTAACCTTTTATGCTTGACCTTTGAACCCTGCCTTTGATCAACAGACCTGCCAGGCCATCTCAATTAGCGTCAATCCATTTCAACAACTTGGAAAGGTGCCCACAGAAACTTCCATTCAGCATCCATCCATTATTCGAACCGCTTATTCTGCTCTCAGGGTCGCAGGGATGCTGGAGCCTATCCCAGCAGTCATTGAGCGGCAGGCGGGGAGACGCCCTGGACAGGCTGCCAGGCCATCACAGCGTCGACACACCCAGGGACAATTCAGTATGGCCAGTTCACCTGACCTACATGTCTGTGGACTGGGGGAGGAAACCGGAGCACTCGGAGGAAACCCACACAGACATGGGGAGAACATGCAAACTCCACACAAAGGATGACCTGGGACAACCCCCAAGGTAGGACTCAAACCCAGGACCTTCTTGCTGTGAGGTGACCGCGCTAACCACTGCGCCACCGTGCTGCCTGACCATAAACCATAGACTGTGAAATTGCAATTGGTGATGGGGGACATTTGATTGTTGATGTTTACTGTCAATCAACACATACTGATCAATACTTAAGGTTTGACTCTCATCATCCACTGGAGCACAAACTAGGAGTCATCAGGACACTGTACCACCGAGCTGACAACGCCCCCACCAACACAGTGGCCGGGGAAGGGGAGAAATCCCACATTAAACAGGCCCTGGTTAAGTGTGGTTATCCTAACTGGGCATTTGTCAGAGCCAGGAAGACGCCCAAACAGTGCACCAGCCAATCGAAGAGAGGAGAAGGACCACAGCTGCTTAAATGTAAAAACCAGTAGTGATTCCGCATGCGGCAGGAGTGTCGGAACAGTCGAAACCTGCAGAAACTTGATACCTCAGAGCTGTAAAATCGGGGATCTTGGAGAAACGAGATGATCCTCCTGTGGTTTTTGACATTTTATTGGATTGCTGGCTGTCTGTAACCACCTTCCCATCATAACTGTAAGCACGTTTTTAAGCAAAAATTTGAAAAGTTGCAAAAACTAAAATGCTGTTCAGTTCTGTGAGCAGGACGACTTAACCAAAGTGTTCAAGGGCAAAAAAAAAAAACTGGTTGACAAGAATCACATCGCTGGCGAATTTAGAAAACCTGTTTCATTCTCTCTTTCTTGAATCATCTCTTTATTGACATGGAACAGTTCTGACCCAAGTCTTTTACAGGATTTAAAAATTTTCGTCAATATTTTCACATTTCCATTTAACTTACCTTATTCACTTCACAAATTTTGCATTAAAGCTAGCTTGATGAGAACATTGCTAACGTTGAGGCCTTCATGTGTGAGAGCTGTTTGTGACAATAGAAGACTACCTGGTCTGTTGGACCAATTTCTTTTCTCATTTTATTTCAGCTGATTATACAGCACTGCCAGAAAGGTTCACATTTTGGCCATTTTTAAAAAATATTTTTATTGATATGAATTTCATACATATAAATAAATGTATATTTTATATGTTTTCTTCTCTGTTATTATTAGTGATAATAATGAACTTTATCTATAGAGCATATTTCCTACAAAAGATGCTGGTCAAAGTGCCTTACATTGGAAAGAAGAAAATGAAAACAGTCACAAACAGACAAAAATGCGATTACAATCAAAAAGAGAAAATGAAAATCAATTAATAAGCATGTAAAATGATAAGAAAAACATTTCATGATAGTGATTAGGATGAGAGGCTAATCGGACTGTCTATCTATCTACTATCTGTCTATCTATCTATCTAGTATCTGTCTGTGTGTCTGTCTGTCGCTCTGTCTCTGTCTCTGTCTGTCTGTCTGTCTGTCTCTCTCTCCCAGCTCCACATTAGTTTACAGGGAACAGAAACACAGACTTCATTGTTTGTTTGTCAAGCAGAAGCCTGATGCTGCTGGCAGTTTAGCTCATCAGATGAACCATGACGTTTATCCCCCGTTTCCTTCTGCCGGGCCGCCCGGTTTAAAGGCTCATTCCACCAAAATTCACATGCAGCTCTCTAATTCTGCAGAGCCGAATGTGTCCTCTAACATTTCACGCGTTTGTCATCTGCTTTATGAGTTTTCAGATACAGGCTCCGGAGATGAAGGCAAACGGAGTCCGATGACAATTTTCAACAGCATTTTTTTTTCCCACCATCTCCTCTGGCAGAATGTCAGCCTATTCTTACTTTCAGTGGTGGCTCCATGTTTTCCAAGCTGGTCCCATAGACTCCCACATAACAGCTCTGTGTTGTGTGAACCGACGTGACCTTAAGAGAGCTGACCTCACACCGGAGACTAGAAAATGAATAGGTCGTCTTTTTGTTTCTGGTCCCTCTGAGGAGAGAAGGAGGCCGTTTGTTAAATAGGCTCTGAATATAAATGAAGGACAGATTGTGGGACTGGCTGTGTGTTAAAAGTCAAGTTGATTCATTTTTAAATCCATTTTAAAGCTGTTTAATAACTGGGACTGTAACGAACTTCCTTTCTGTGTGGAGTTTGCATGTTCTCCCCATTTCTGCGTGGGTTTCCTCCGGGTCCTCCCACCATCAAAAAGACATGCATGTTAGGATTAATACTCCTTCCTGTCTGTGCCCCTGAGCAAGGCAATGGAAAGAAGAACTGGAGTTGTTCCCCGGGCGCTGCAGCTGCCCACTGCTCCTATAAAATAGGATGGTTACATGCAGAGAACACAGTCATTGTAACCTGTACAATGACAAAAAAGAGGCTTTCTTTCTTTCTTTTCATATTCATTTCCAAGTACAAGAACATACAAAGAATTTGTCTTGGTATGTTGTTGCAAGAGGGAAGCATTAACAGTAAATAGTAAAGATAAAAGTTAAGAATGATAAATAAAAAAAACAAAAACAAGATAAAATAAAAGTAAGGTGCAATCACCACAGGTTCAGAGTTGGAACAGTGGGCAGCACGGTGGCCCAGTGGTTAGCGCTGTTGCCCCACAGCAAGAAGGTCCTGGGTTCAAACCCAAGGGGTTGTCCAACCCTGGGGGTCATCCTCTGTCTGGAGTTTGCATGTTCTCCCCGTGTCTGCGGTGTGTTTTCGCCGGGTGCCCCGGTTTCCTCTCACCATCAAAAAGACATTCATGTTAGGGTTAATACTCCTGTCTGTGCCCCTGAGCAAGGCATGGCAAGATAAACTGGAGTTGGTCCCCAGGTTCTGCACTGCGCCTGCCCACTTCTCCTAGCTACACTGCTAGGATGGGTTAAATGCAGAGCGTAATTTCCCTACGGGATCAATAAAGTCTCAAAATAAAAAACAAAACAAAACATGAGACCCCGTGGCAGGAGCTGTATTTACCAAAGTTAAGTGATAATTTTAAGAAATTATTTAAAGAATGAGAGTTTACCCAGCCGCTGAGGATGCACAAGTTAGTGCATTCTTAGTGCCGGTCCCAAGCCTGGATAAATGGGGAGGGTTGCGTCAGGAAGGGCATCTGGTGTAAAATCTTTGCCAAATCAAATATGCGGATCATAAATAAGACTTACATACCGGATCGGTCGAGGCCCAGGTTACCAGTGACTGCTACTGGTACTGTTGGCCAGCAGGTAGCCAAAGGAAACTATGCTACCTTTGGGCGAAGGAGAAGGAGAGGGGGAAGGCATGTCCAGAGGCAGCGAGAGAGGAGGAAGGATGAGAGTCGGAACTTTGAATGTTGGCACGATGACTGGTAAAGGGGGAGAGCTGGCTGATATGATGGAGAGAAGAAAGGTAGATGTATACTATGTGTGGAAGAGACCAGGTGGAAGGGGAGTAAGGCCAGGAGCATCGGAGGTGGGTTCAAACTCTACTACTATGGTGTGAATGGGAGGAGTAATGGGGTAGGGGTAATTCTGAAGGAAGAGTATGTCAAGAGTGTGTTGGAGGTGAAGAGAGTGTCAGACAGAGTGATGGGTATGAAGCTGGAAATTGAAGGTGTATTGCTGAATGTGATCAGCGCATATGCCCTGCAAGTTGGGTGTGAGATGGAAGAGACAGAAGAATTCTGGAGTGAGTTGGATGACATGGTGGAGAGGGTACCCAAGGGGGAGAGAGTGGTGATTGGAGCAGACTTCAATGGACATGTTGGTGAAGGGAACAGAGGTGATGGGTAGGTATGGTGTCAAGGAGAGAAATGTGGAAGGACAGATGGTAGTGGATTTTGCGAAAAGGACGGAAATGGCTGTGGTGAATACATATTTCAAGAAGAGGGAGGAACACAGGGTGACGTACAAGAGTGGAGGAAAGTGCACACAGGTGGACTATATCTTATGTAGAAGGCACGATCTAAAGGGGATTGGAGACTGCAAGGTGGTGGCAGGGGAGAACATAGCTAGGCACCATCGGATGGTGGTCTGTAGGATGACTTTGGAGACCAAGAAGAGGAAGAGAGTGAAGACAGAGCCGAACATCAAATGGTGGAAGCTGAAGAAGGAAGACTGTTGTGTGGAGTTCAGGCAGGAGTTAAGACAGGCACTGGGTGGTAGTGAAGAGTTGCCGGATGGCTGGGCAACCACTGCAGAAATAGAGAGACAGACAGCTGGGAAGGTACTTGGTGTGTCATCAGGACAGAGGAAGGAAGACAAGGAGACTTGGTGGTGGAATGAGGAAGTACAGCAAATTATTCAGAGGAAGAGGTTGGCAAAGAAGAAGTGGGATAGTAAGAGAGATGAAGAAAGTAGACAGGAGTACAAGGAGATGCAGCGTAAAGCGAAGAGAGAGGTGGCAAAGGAAAAGGCATATGGTGAGTTGCATGAGAGATTAGACACTACGGAAGGAGAAAAGGACTTGTACCGATTGGCTAGACAGAGGGACCAAGCTGGGAAGGATGTGCAACAGGTTAGGGCGATCAAGGATAGAGATGGAAATGTGCTGACAAGTGAGGAGAGTGTGTTGAGAAGGTGGAAGGAGTACTTTGAGGGGCTGATGAATGAAGAAAATGAGAGAGAGAGAAGGTTGGATGATATAGGGATAGTGAATCAGGAAGTGCAGTGGATTAGCAAGGAGGAAGTGAGGGCAGCTATGAAGAGGATGAAGAGTGGAAAGGCAGTTGGTCCTGATGACATACCTGTGGAGGCATGGAGATGTTTAGGAGAGATGGCAGTGGAGTTTTTAACTAGATTGTTTAACACAATCCTGGAAAGTGAGAGGATGCCTGAGGAGTGGAGAAGAAACATACTGGTACCGATTTTCAAGAACAAGGGCGATGTGCAGAACTGTATCAACTACAGAGGTATAAAGTTGATCAGCCACAGCATGAAGATATGGGAAAGGGAAAGAGAAATAGAAGCTAGGTTAAGAGGAGAGGTGATGATCAGCGAGCAGCAGTATGGTTTCATGCCAGGAAAGAGCACCACAGATGTGACGTTTGCTTTGAGAATGTTGATGGAAAAGTATAGAGAAGGCCAGAAGGAGTTACATTGTGTCTTTGTAGAAACATACGAGAGGGTGCCGAGAGAGGAGGTGTGGTATTGTATGAGGAAGTCGGGAGTTGCAGAGAAGTATGTAGGAGTGGTGCAGGATACGTATGAGGAAAGTGTGACAATGGTGAGGTGTGTGGTTGGAATGACAGATGGGTTCAAGGTGGAGGTGGGATTACATCAAGGATCGGCTCTGAGCCCTTTCTTGTTTGCAATGGTGATGGACAGGTTGATGAACAAGATCAGGCAGGAGTCTCCATAGATGATGATGTTCACGGATGACCTTGTGATCTGTAGTGAGAGTCGGGTGCAGGTTGAGGAGAGCCTGGAGAGGTGGAGGTATGCACTGGAGAGAAGAGGAATGAAAGTCAGTAGGAGCAAGATGGAATACCTATGCGTGAATGAGAGGGAGGACAGTGGAATGGTCAGGATGCAAGGACTGGAGGAGACAAAGGCATATGAGTTTAAATACTTGGGGTCAACTGTCCAAAGTAATGGGGAGTGCAGAAGAGAGGTGAAGAAGAGAGTGCAGGCAGGGTGGAGTGGGTGGAGAAGAGTGTCAGGAGTGATTTGTGACAGAAGGGTACCAGCAAGAGTTAAAGGGAAGGTTTACAAGATGGTAGTGAGACCAGCTATGTTGTATGGTTTGGAGACAGTGGCACTGATGAAAAGACAGGAGGTGGAGCTGGAGGTGGCAGAGATGAAGATGATAAGATTTCCACTGGGAGTGATGAAGAAGGACAGGATTAGGAAGGAGTATATTAGAGGGACAGCTCAGGTTGGACGGTTTGGAGACAAACCAAGAGAGGCAAGATTGAGACGGTTTGGACATGTGTGGAGGAGAGATGCTGAGTATATTGGGAGAAGGATGCTGAATATGGAGCTGCCAGGGAAGAGGAGAAGAGGAAGGCCAAAGAGGAGGTTTATGGATGTGGTGAGGGCCATGCCTTGCTCAGGGGCACAGACAGGAGTGCTAACCCTAACACGCATGTCTTTTTTGAGCTCGTTTGTGTTTCATGTCAACAGAGCACCTTTGGAATTCAATTTAAACTTATAAAAGGATAGACAGATATGTGTGTATATATATATATAAATATATGTCCATCTTATATTTGAATATTTATACTTGATGTATCTCAGGGTGCAGATCGGTACACGCCACTGGCACACTGTCTTTCTACGACACATCATCTCAGAGCATTACAGGTGTGGTGCTGTGTCGTCTCGGGTAGAGTTTGAGTTTTGTGTACATCTGTAACTTGCCCATGTGTTGTTACGCTGCTGTGACACCCGGATTTCCCCACAGGGATTCGTAAAGTCTCATCTCATTTTATGTCCTCAGAGTTTTTCCAGAGCTGAATGTTTTGAGTCTGGTTTTGTGAAGGTTGTTACGCGACGGCCTGGTGGAGACATGACAGGTTGGCGTAATAAAGTTTTACATGGACATCAAAATGTGAATCCGGTGACTTTTTATCCTCTTTGTGAGGTCATGAATGACAGAGGCCCTGGAGCTCGTCCACCTGCACTCAGCAGGGAGCTCAGCAGGGAAACCGGACTAAACTCCAAGTTAAAACAGACATTTTCTCCTTGTTCGACGATTGGGACGGTCTCGTTAATGTCGTAAAACGTCCGGCAGAGGACAGCGACGGGTTCAGAGGACATCAAAAACGGTCCCCCGCGTTTCCTCGAAGCATCTTAAAATTCAGATGTTTTCCATGGCTGTGGCCCCGCCGGCCGCCCTCCACCCAACCGGGACCAGTAAAGCTCTCAGAATTACATCAGAGAGAGAGAGAGAGAGAGAGGAGGAGGAGGAAGGGAGAGAGAGAGAGGGAGAGAGAGAGAAGGGAGGAAAAATTCTTGAGGTATGAGAAGATTTTACTGCTCCCCTCCCCTCTCCTTTCCTTCCTTCCTTCCTCCCTTCCTTCCTTCCTTCCTTCCCTCTTTCCTCCTCCCTCTCTCTCTCTGTCCATTCCCCCTCCTTGTGGTCATTCAGAGTTTCATAGAGCAGACCAGACAGAGAGGGAGAGAGACCTCTGGACCATCTGGCAGACAGACAGACAGACAGACAGACAGAGGCTGAGAGAGATTCGTCCCTTCTCTATCCAGGTAAGGAGTTTTTGATATTTCTAATGCTTTATTTATTTTTATTTTTATTTTCATATTCATTCATAATCCATCCTGAAGTATTCTATCAATATTCTGTCACGTTGACAGCCGGGCAGCATTACTGGATTCTTTCCGTGCGTCCGTAGATTTAAAAACAGCAAAACCGTGAGCTTTCTCATTAACTGCATCTGGAAGTCAAATGGTGAAATCAGTTTTAGAGGTTTTGAGAGTTCTGTCATGTTTCGAGGCACCAGACATCAACTTGTATTCATATCCCGGGTTAAAAATGTAAAAAAAATGGACCGCCTTTATAAAAGAGTTACAAAGTAATCACGAAATGTATCCACTGGACGAGATTCTGTGATGGATTAAATGGGTTTGAGATCATCCCGCGCCGGATTATTTTCAGTTTCAAGTTTCAAGTCAGGGTACAGGCCTTACGTTAAATGAAGACGACAGACAGTCTGCACTGGTACTTCTCGTATTGGGTGAGGTGTGTGTGGTGGTAGTTGGTGCCTGCAGGTGTGTGTGTGTGGTGTCAGTTGGTGCCTGCAGGTGTGTGTGTGTGGTGTCAGTTGGTGCCTGCAGGTGTGTGGTGTCAGTTGGTGCCTGCAGGTGTGTGCGGTGTCAGTTGGTGCCTGCAGGTGTGTGTGGTGTCAGTTGGTGCATGCAGGTGTGTGTGGTGTCAGTTGGTGCCTTCAGGTGTGTGTGGTGTCAGTTGGTGCCTGCAGGTGTGTGTGGTGTCAGTTGGTGCCTGCAGGTGTGTGTGGTGTCAGTTGGTGCATGCATGTGTGTGTGGTGTCAGTTGGTGCCTGCAGGCGTGTGTGGTGTCAGTTGGTGCATGCAGGCGTGTGTGGTGTCAGTTGGTGCATGCATGTGTGTGTGGTGTCAGTTGGTGCATGCATGTGTGTGTGGTGTCAGTTGGTGCCTGCAGGCGTGTGTGGTGTCAGTTGGTGCCTGCAGGCGTGTGTGGTGTCAGTTGGTGCCTGCAGGTGTGTGTGTTGTCAGTTGGTGCCTGCAAGTGTGTGTGGTGTCAGTTGGTGCATGCAGGTGTGTGTGGTGTCAGTTGGTGCATGCAGGCGTGTGTGGTGTCAGTTGGTGCATGCATGTGTGTGTGGTGTCAGTTGGTGCATGCATGTGTGTGTGGTGTCAGTTGGTGCCTGCAGGTGTGTGTGGTGTCAGTTGGTGCCTGCAGGTGTGTGTGGTGTCAGTTGGTGCCTGCAGGTGTGTGTGTTGTCAGTTGGTGCCTGCATGTGTGTGTGGTGTCAGTTGGTGCATGCATGTGTGTGTGGTGTCAGTTGGTGCCTGCAGGTGTGTGTGGTGTCAGTTGGTGCCTGCAGGTGTGTGTGTTGTCAGTTGGTGCCTGCAAGTGTGTGTGGTGTCAGTTGGTGCATGCAGGTGTGTGTGGTGTCAGTTGGTGCATGCCTGCAGGTGTGTGTGGTGTCAGTTGGTGCATGCAGGTGTGTGTGGTGGTAGCTGGTGCCTGCAGGTGTGTGTGGTGTCAGTTGGTGCATGCAGGTGTGTGTGGTGTCAGTTGGTGCATGCAGGTGTGTGTGGTGTCAGTTGGTGCATGCCTGCAGGTGTGTGTGGTGTCAGTTGGTGCCTGCAGGTGTGTGTGGTGTCAGTTGGTGCATGCAGGTGTGTGTGTGTGGTGTCAGTTGGTGCCTGCAGGTGTGTGTGTGTGGTGTCAGTTGGTGCCTGCAGGTGTGTGTGTGTGTGTGGTGTCAGTTGGTGCATGCAGGTGTGTGTGTGTGTGTGGTGTCAGTTGGTGCATGCAGGTGTGTGTGTGTGTGTGTGGTGTCAGTTGGTGCATGCAGGTGTGTGTGTGTGGTGTCAGTTGGTGCATGCAGGTGTGTGTGGTGTGTGTGGTGTCAGTTGGTGCATGCAGGTGTGTGTGTGTGGTGTCAGTTGGTGCATGCAGGTGTGTGTGGTGTGTGTGGTGTCAGTTGGTGCATGCAGGTGTGTGTGTGTGGTGTCAGTTGGTGCATGCAGGTGTGTGTGTGTGTGTGGTGTCAGTTGTGCATGCAGGTGTGTGTGTGTGGTGTCAGTTGGTGCATGCAGGTGTGTGTGTGTGGTGTCAGTTGGTGCCTGCAGGTGTGTGTGTGTGTGTGGTGTCAGTTGGTGCATGCAGGTGTGTGTGTGTGGTGTCAGTTGGTGCATGCCTGCAGGACAGGCTGGGATGAGTGTCCACCGTCTGGCAGAGGACAAGTGCATCACCGATGCTCAAACGTGCTGTCAGTGGCTGAAACGCTTTTAATGCAAACCGTTGAAATGTTGTTAGTCCCTTGCGTGCAGTCAGCAGGTCATAAAAGCTTCGCTGACTGCTACTGATACTGAAGGATATCGCCATTATTGATCCGAACAGATACCCACGACCGATCTCGGCTCAGTTAAGTCTCAGATGGGGTGACCCCAAGTCCGTCTTGACGTTGCTCATCATCTGGAAGTGTTATTGTGCTATTAAAGGAGGTGAAGAATGGCAGTAGAATGAAACTCAAGCCTCATGTCCGAGCTGTCTCAGGTTATAGCTAGTAGCATAGCATGTGGTCAGAAAGCTGCAAAATAACAAACAACAACAAAAGCTATGAAGAGGCCGAGACATCTCCAAGACAGGACTCCCGTCTTATCCCGAAGTGCAGGGAACCTCTCCAGAGTGCTAGCGTTACAAGTGGCCTTGGCACGGAGACACGGTCCTGTCCTCCACACAAAACAAAGACCAGATATACTTGGGTATCTCTTGCTTACAGTCCTGTCGGCGGAGCCAAGTTTGTGTTTGAGAGCCTGCCGGACTGAGTTTATGTTGGCTACTGAAACACGGAGCCGGTGCGAGGACGGGTGTGACAGGATGGTAGACACGAGAAAAGGATAGCAGGGTGTGTGAGGAGGTTTGAGGACAAGTGGAAAGACTTTATCACCCTCCTCTGTTGCCCTGTTGCCCCCCCCCCCCCCAATCCCCGTTGGCTTCGACAGCTCCGTCGACAGCAGTCACGTCCAGGTATTTACAAGCTCATGGGGAAACAGAGCTGGTCTCTGGTCTAGATGAAGCCACGGGTGCTGGACACAACGTCCGGTCCAATGAAACCGCGTCTGAATTCATGAATGAAACTCAGATTTTCATTTCACAGCCCCCCCCCCCCCCACACACACACACACACACACACAAGCCTCAGTCGTCAGGCTGTGTTTTCACCATCACACGGTTCGGTTGAGCCTACATCGAAGCCCGGGTGACGTAACGCTCGTCTTTTCCAGAGAGGAAAACGTCACCTTCGTCCCTCCATTTAAAGCGAGTGGAGGAGAAGAAAGAGATGAGACAAATAGTAAAGTAGACAATTTGGCAGAAAAGGGGGAATATAAATGGATATCTAACAATTGGATCCAGAAAACGGCTTACTCTTGAAGATACGCCTGGCTATATTTAAATGTAGAGAGTTTGATATTTGGTCATGTGATCTCAGGCTTACATGACATCCAGTATCCAGGGACAAGGTGGCTTTTATCATGATGTGTTGAATAGATGTCTCAATTCAGGACCAAACTCTTTCTCTAAACGAATTCACATGAACATGAAGATAATCATACCACCCCCGTGTACCCTCCCCAATACCCCAGCAGACAGAGAGAGAGAGAGAGAGAGAGAGAGAGAGAGAGAAGAGAGGGACAGGGAGAGAGAAGAGAGGGACGGGGGAGAAAAGAGAGGGACAGAGAGAGAGAAGAGGGACGGAGAGAGAGAGAGAGAAAGAGAGGGACGGGGGGGGAGAAGAGAGGGACAGGGAGAGAGAAGAGAGGGACGGGGAGAAAAGAGAGGGACGGAGAGAGAGAAGAGGGACGGAGAGAGAGAAGAGGGACGGAGAGAGAGAGAGAGAAAGAGAGGGACGGGGGGGAGAAGAGGGACGGAGAGAGAGAAGAGAGGGACGGAGAGAGAGAGAGAGAGAGAGAGGGACGGGGGGAGAGAAGAGAGGGACACAGAGAGAGAAGAGAAGGACGGAGAGAGATAAGAGAGGGACGGAGAGAGATAAGAGAGGGACGGAGAGAGAAGAGAGGGACGGAGAGAGAGGAGAGGGACACGGAGAGAGGAGAGAGGGACAGGGAGAGAGAAGAGAGGGACGGAGAGAAGAGAAGGACGGAGAGAGAAGAGAGGGGGCAGGGAGAGAAGAGAAAGGGAGAAGAGAGGGACGGAGAGAGAAGAGAGGGACGGAGAGAGAAGAGAGGGGCAGGGGAGAGAAGAGAAAGGGAGAAGAGAGGGACGGAGAGAGAAGAGAGGGACAGGAGAGAGAAGAGAGGGACAGAGAGAGAAGAGAGGGACAGAGAGAGAAGAGAGGGACAGAGAGAGAGAAGAGAGGGACGGAGAGAAGAGAAGGACGGAGAGAGAAGAGAGGGGCAGGGAGAGAAGAGAGGGACAGGGAGAGAGAAGAGAGGGACGGAGAGAAGAGAAGGACGGAGAGAGAAGAGAGGGGCAGGGAGAGAAGAGAAAGGGAGAAGAGAGGGACGGAGAGAGAAGAGAGGGACGGAGAGAGAAGAGAGGGACAGGGAGAGAGAAGAGAGGGACAGAGAGAGAAGAGAGGGACAGAGAGAGAAGAAAGGGACAGGGAGAGAAGAGAGGGACGGAGAGAGAAGAGAGGGACAGGGAGAGAGAAGAGAGGGACAGAGAGAGAAGAGAGGGACAGGGAGAGAGAAGAGAGGGACAGAGAGAGAAGAGAGGGACAGAGAGAGAAGAAAGGGACAGGGAGAGAAGAGAGGGGACAGGGAGAGAGAAGAGAGGGACAGAGAAGAGAGGGACAGGGAGAGAGAAGAGAGGGACAGGGAGAGAAGAGAGGGACGGAGAGAGAAGAGAGGGACAGGGAGAGAGAAGAGAGGGACGGAGCGAGAAGAGAGGGACAGGGAGAGAGAAGAGAGGGGCGAGAGAAGAGAGGGACAGGGAGAGAGAAGAGAGGGACAGGGAGAGAAGAGAGGGAGAGAGAAGAGAGGGACGGGAGAGAAGAGAGGGACGGAGCGAGAAGAGAGGGACAGGGAGAGAGAAGAGAGGGATGGAGAGAGAAGAGAGGGACGGAGCGAGAAGAGAGGGACAGGGAGAGAGAAGAGAGGGATGGAGAGAGAAGAGAGGGACGGGAGAGAAGAGAGGGGCAGGGAGAGAGAAGAGAGGGACAGGGAGAGAGAAGAGAGGGACAGAGAGAGAAGAGAGGGACAGAGAGAGAAGAGAGGGACAGAGAGAGAGAAGAGAGGGACGGAGAGAAGAGAAGGACGGAGAGAGAAGAGAGGGGCAGGGAGAGAAGAGAGGGACAGGGAGAGAGAAGAGAGGGACGGAGAGAAGAGAAGGACGGAGAGAGAAGAGAGGGGCAGGGAGAGAAGAGAAAGGGAGAAGAGAGGGACGGAGAGAGAAGAGAGGGACGGAGAGAGAAGAGAGGGACAGGGAGAGAGAAGAGAGGGACAGAGAGAGAAGAGAGGGACAGAGAGAGAAGAAAGGGACAGGGAGAGAAGAGAGGGACGGAGAGAGAAGAGAGGGACGGAGAGAGAAGAGAGGGACAGGGAGAGAGAAGAGAGGGACAGAGAGAGAAGAGAGGGACAGGGAGAGAGAAGAGAGGGACAGAGAGAGAAGAGAGGGACAGAGAGAGAAGAAAGGGACAGGGAGAGAAGAGAGGGACAGGGAGAGAGAAGAGAGGGACAGAGAAGAGAGGGACAGGGAGAGAGAAGAGAGGGACGGGAGAGAAGAGAGGGACAGGGAGAGAGAAGAGAGGGACGGAGCGAGAAGAGAGGGACAGGGAGAGAGAAGAGAGGGCGAGAGAAGAGAGGGACAGGGAGAGAGAAGAGAGGGACAGGGAGAGAAGAGAGGGAGAGAGAAGAGAGGGACGGGAGAGAAGAGAGGGACGGAGCGAGAAGAGAGGGACAGGGAGAGAGAAGAGAGGGATGGAGAGAGAAGAGAGGGACGGAGCGAGAAGAGAGGGACAGGGAGAGAGAAGAGAGGGATGGAGAGAGAAGAGAGGGACGGGAGAGAAGAGAGGGGCAGGGAGAGAGAAGAGAGGGAGGGAGAGAGAAGAGAGGGACGGGAGAGAAGAGAGAGAGAGACGGAGCGAGAAGAGGGAGGGAGAGAGAAGAGAAGGACGGAGAGAGAAGAGAAGGACGGAGAGAGAAGAGAAGGACGGAGAGAGAAGAGAGGGGCAGGGAGAGAAGAGAAGGACGGAGAGAGAAGAGGGATGGGAGAGAAGAGAGGGACGGAGAGAGAAGAGAGGGACGGAGAGAAGAGAGGGACACGGAGAGAGAAGAGAGGGAGGGAGAAAGAGAAAAGAGAGAAAGAGAAAAGAAACGGACAGAGAGAGAGAGAGAAGAGAGGGACACGGAGAGAGAAGAGAGGGACGGAGAAAGAGAAAAGAGAGAAAGAGAAAAGAAACGGACAGAGAGAGAGGGAGAAGAGGGGGACAGGGAGAGAGAAGAGAAAGAAGAGCGGGACAGTGAGAGAGGGAGGGAGAGAGAAGAGCAAGAGGGAGAAGAGCTAGAGAGGAGAGAAAGAAGGCCCCCGGGTAGCGTAGCGGTCTGTTCCGTTGCCTGCCAGCACAGGGGGTCGGTGGTTCGAATCCTCGTGTTACCTCCGGCTTGGTCGGGCGTCTCTACAGACACAGTTGGCCGTGTCTGCGGGTGGGAAGCCGGATGTGAAGAGTGGGGTAATTGGCCAAGTCCGGCTGGGGGGGGGAGTGACAGCATCCATATGAGAAACATTGAGGGAGTTAGAGAGAGAGATGAGTGACAGAGGAAAAGAAGCATGCACGAGATATGAGAAGGAGAACAGAAAAGCAACACATGTACCCAGAGAGAGAGAGGACACATCCAAACGGAGAGCCGGATCTGCCAGGTGGAGGACCACCAGACCATGCCGGTCCATCTTCCTCTCTCTTTACCCTCGGCGGTTCATGTCTCTCGTCCCAGTTGGGTGTCAACAGACGAGTCACCCCCTTTCTCCATCTTCTCCCTCTGTTTCACGGCTCTTTCTCCCCCCCCCCCCCCCCCCCCCCGTGTTTGGTTTCGCTGGGCTCCAACATGCAGAATGAGCTATCGGCACATCCGGGCAACGACGCCACGTGACTGTAAGAGTGTCACGTAACGAGAGAAAGCTCGTAAAACGTGGCGATGACTTTAACGCAACGGGGTTTCCGGTGAAGCAGGTTAATAAAGAGGACGAGTGGCCGTGTTCTCAATCAGGTCCTCAGGCATCGCTGAACCGAACACCAGCCGTGGTGGAGAAACGTGGCGGATGACTTTACAGAGTAGATACAATGTTGCAACGTGCATGGATAAGAAGACACGCTGGCCGCCGGTACGCGGATCCGACCCTTTAGTCGAGCGGTTAGCGAAGCCTCCTGCGGTGCGGGCGATGCGGGTTCGCGTCCCGGCCGCGGCACTTCCTGTGGTTGCGTTGTCCCCCCGAATTCGCTACGGTATTTCATTCAAGTCGTATCGAACATTAAACTTTTGGCAAATGTTGTTTTATTCTCAAAACCAGTTTTGAATCGTCGTTCTGTGGGATTTGGTCGGGCCGGTCCTCCCCTCCGGCAGGAGGCCGGATGACGTGAGGCTGTTGGGAATTCTCACCATCTGCTCTCCGCATCCAAACCTGCCGCCGCCTCTGGGTTTCAGCTGTGCGGGGGGGACGTCGGATCTTAAATGAATTATCTAGGCTAAAAGCCTCTCCGGGGGGCAGAGGCACGGCGGTCGGGTCAAGAGGTTAAACTTATATTTGTGGTTGCTACTGTAAACTACTAATAAGACACGTTAGCCCCTAGTTAACGGGTCTGACCCTTTAGCCGAGCGGTTAGTGATGTCGCCTTGTGGTGCAGTAAACCCCGTATCGAATCCCGCACCGGGCAAGAAAATAACCGGTTACATTGGTGGGAGCGGTGGGATCCGGAAGTGTGCAGATCCTCAGAAGTCTCTTCGGAGCGCGGGAAGAACAAAGCGCGAGGGCGCGCTTCCGGGAGAAGGTGACGGCTGTAAACTACTAATAAGACACGTTAGCCCCTAGCTAACGGGTTTGACCCTTTAGCCGAGCGGTTAGTGATGTCGCCTTGTGGTGCAGTACACCCCGTATCGAATCCCGCACCGGGCAAGAAAATAACCGGTTACACCACCAAGTGCGGCGTCCGCAGTCTCGTCTGGCAACGTTTCGTTGTAAGGCACAGATCATTACATTTAGTAACGCAGATTCGGATGAGTGAGGAAAAGTTTTTAACTTCAGTAAATGATTTTCATCCTTAAAAGTCAGGTCTCTGACACCGTCGGGTTCGGATCAGATCAGATGAGCTGGAAATTTACCCGTGCGAGAAACCTAAAGTGTGCCAGCAGCAGAGAATTAACAGAGAGAAGCAGACCCCGTGGGGTAACACTTTAGTATGGGGAACGTAGTCACCATTAATTAGGTGCTTATTAGCATGCAAATTAGCAACATGTTGGCTCTTAATTGGTCATTATTACGTACTCATTAATGCCTTATTCTGCATGGCCTTATTATACAACCAGTAAGCCATTAACTATGAGTTTTCCCTCTATAACCTCAGAAGTATTGCTTATTAGTAGTACCATCTCAATATGCTTTGCTTAGTATGAATATGCTCTGTTCTTACATAACAACACACAAAACAACAAGTGTTCATAGTGTTACATTACTGTACATTAAGTTTTTGTTACTTAGAATATGTTCCCCATACTAAAGTGACATCTTGATCATTACTAATTCACTAGTAATTAATTTTTTGTTACTTAGAATATGTTCCCCATACTAAAGTGACATCTTGATCATTACTAATCACTAGTAATTAAGTTTTTTTACTTAGAATATGTTCCCCATACTAAAGTGACATCTTGATCATTACTAATCACTAGTAATTAAGTTTTTTTACTTAGAATATGTTCCCCATACTAAAGTGACATCTTGATCGTTACTAATTCACTAGTAATTAAGTTTTTGTTACTTAGAATATGTTCCCCATACTAAAGTGACATCTTGATCATTACTAATTCACTAGTAATTAAGTTTTTGTTACTTAGAATATGTTCCCCATACTAAAGTGACATCTTGATCATTAATAATTCACTAGTAATTAAGTTTTTTTACTTAGAATATGTTCCCCATACTAAAGTGACATCTTGATCGTTACTAATTCACTAGTAATTAAGTTTTTGTTACTTAGAATATGTTCCCCATACTAAAGTGACATCTTGATCATTACTAATTCACTAGTAATTAAGTTTTGTTACTTAGAATATGTTCCCCATACTAAAGTGACATCTTGATCATTACTAATTCACTAGTAATTAAGTTTTTGTTACTTAGAATATGTTCCCCATACTAAAGTGACATCTTGATCATTAATAATTCACTAGTAATTAAGTTTTTTTACTTAGAATATGTTCCCCATACTAAAGTGACATCTTGATCGTTACTAATTCACTAGTAATTAAGTTTTTGTTACTTAGAATATGTTCCCCATACTAAAGTGACATCTTGATCATTACTAATTCACTAGTAATTAAGTTTTGTTACTTAGAATATGTTCCCCATACTAAAGTGACATCTTGATCATTACTAATTCACTAGTAATTAAGTTTTTGTTACTTAGAATATGTTCCCCATACTAAAGTGACATTTTGATCGTTACTAATTCACTAGTAATTAAGTTGTTGTTACTTAGAATATGTTCCCCATACTAAAGTGACATCTTGATCATTACTAATTCACTAGTAATTAAGTTTTTGTTACTTAGAATATGTTCCCCATACTAAAGTGACATCTTGATCATTACTAATTCACTAGTAATTAAGTTTTTGTTACTTAGAATATGTTCCCCATACTAAAGTGACATCTTGATCATTACTAATTCACTAGTAATTAAGTTTTTGTTACTTAGAATATGTTCCCCATACTAAAGTGACATCTTGATCATTACTAATTCACTAGTAATTAAGTTTTTTTATGTTCCCCATACTAAAGTGTTACCCTCCGTGGATAACGTGACCACTTTAAAAGCAGAGCTTTATTTCAGCGCCGTAATAGAGACACAACACGTGACTGGTCAGCAAAATGAAGCTGTCGTGTAGGTATTACAAGAGTCTGATTTTCCACACGAGACTCACCAATGTAGCGCACAACAGGTAAAGCACAGCATCCTGTGCAGCTCGCGGCAGTTCCGGTACGCAATTTATTAATTTCGGCTGATCTTCGGCTGAGAGTCTATAAACGGCCAAACTAAAGCACTCGGGGCCTTGATTCTTTTTGGAGGTTATTGGGGATGACCAGGGGCACCTATAAAAAATAGCAGAACATTAAAATTATGCATAATTAATTGTGCATAAATATGCAAAATACGCATTTTTCTAAAAAATGGCTAAAAAAACCCCGCTTTTCTCGGCATTTCAGATGATTCTGAGCATCTTTGATTTTTTCACCTATGAATTTTGTTTCTGGGACTTAGAAATGTTTTGGCATTATGCAAAATAAATGCATTTTTCGCAAAAATGCACTTATGATCCTCGTTTTTTTTTGGGACGGTGGTAAGTATTGTTCCAGAGAGGACCAGAAAAATAGCGGAAAATTAAAATAATTATGCATAACTATTGCAAAATATGCATTTTCTAAAAATGGCTAAAAACCGCTTTTCTCGGCATTTCAGATGATTCTGAGC
Organism: Lampris incognitus; assembly: GCF_029633865.1. Taxonomy (NCBI): domain Eukaryota; kingdom Metazoa; phylum Chordata; class Actinopteri; order Lampriformes; family Lampridae; genus Lampris; species Lampris incognitus. Next base: position 37,509,742 of record NC_079228.1, on the reverse strand, counting down.
ATTTGGGGGGAGGGAGTTGGAGTGGGGGGGGGTTTTAGGGGCAGGGGGAAGGCGGTTAGCTAGCAGGAGGAAGAGGAGGGAGGTTTAGAGGGGTGGAGAACCAAACCGCTACATTGTAGCGGGGTTCTTAATTTCAACTCTGTTCACTGGCAAATAAGAGCTATAGATAACCTGAACCCGTATGTTGGTTTGTGTGAAGCGGAGAGTCTGTCGGGGTTCGACTCCAAAAACCTCCACAACGAGGCAGATATCTCGCATACTGTAAGTCAACAGGAACGATGAAAATACTGCGAAAGCCCCCTGCTAAACGGCAGCATAGTGAACCGGTCTTTAAGAGCAAGTCTTTTTTTCCACCGTGGTTTTACTAGCTAACATGCTACACTGACAGAGCCCATAAACGGCTAATTGGCCCATTTCTGCTAATTGTGACTAATGTGCTTGCTGAGCTAGCATGTGTTTTAAGATGGAGGTTTCTTCTTATTTCCAGAGAGAAAATCTGCAGGAGGTGGGGGAACTGAAGTCAGAGGAGTCGGAGGGGGAAAAAATTGTTAAACTGACATCCTGTCCCCCCCCCCCCCCCAAAAAAAAGAAAAGGGGCAACTCCTGATTTGGAGACGGATTGGGGTGCTGGTGCTATTTACAAAGAATCTATATATCTCAAATCTCAACTATCTGGGGTCTGGCAGTCGATTTCTGTTCAACGAAATAAACATCCGCAAGCAGGGGGAACTCTCCAGAACAAACCGGGACCACCCCCACCCCCCCATACCCCCCCCATACCATTCCACCCCAGTGAGGATTTCCCCAACTTCCCAGCAGCTGGTGTGAACCTCCACGATGCCCCCCCTCATTTTTTCCCTCCTCCTCCTCCTGCTGGCTTTCCCCGCCTGTCTGACCTCGTCGGCTTCGCGGGAGTTAGAGTTCAGAGGTCAAAGGACGCCGAGGGACACGAAGCAGGACTCCATCAAGGTGACTTAGAGAGCAAATGACCAAGCTGGACGGTTGCATGTAGTCATTACTTGGAATGATGGATGCTGGATAGATAGAGAGATAGACAGATGCATGAGCAGACAGATAGACACATAGCTGGATAGACAGGTAGATAGACTGACAGACCGACAGAGATAGACATGTCGACACAGACAGATGGATAGATAGACAGATACGAGATAGAAAAAAGATAAATAGGAAGACAGATAGGACACATGGATGGATAGACAAGACATACTAACTAGATAGATGGCTAGGTGGATGGATACATAGGTTCGTGGACAGGACGAATAGCTATTGTATGGAGATTTAATTAATTAATTGGTTATCTGACAGCAAAGCCGCTCATTTCTGTAGCAAAGACCACACAGTGAATGCTTTGACTCACTTTTCCCGTTGTGGCTACTAAAGGTGGTGATCTCGGAGGGTTGTGTCACTAATGGGGACTCATCCGACTCAAGCCAGGGAGGTAAAGACCAACGCTTCAGGCACACGACATAGAACATATAGAGGTGTTGTTTCTATCGATAACCTTTTGTGAAATGCTGAATTATAAGGAACAGGAAACTAAGCCTGCATCCATTTTGCATTGTTCCTTTTTTTTCCTTGCATATTTTCCCTTTTTTACTTTCTTCTTGTACTTTTTACATCAGAAATGGTTTGGTCATAATGACCATTTTGAACAACAAAAAAAAAAAAATCATACCTAAAGAAAAACGATCTTTTTTAATACAAATGGTAAACACCTAATTTGGACACGAATACGCCGATAGAAAAACACTTCTGTCACTCACAATAAGCCTTTTTTATTCAAAGAAGCTTTGAATTTGTCAGGAGTCGCCACGTCTCCCGTTAGTCCCGCTGATCTCTGTGCTTCCCAGGTAAAGAAATAGACCTGGCAACCTGGTTCTCCTCTGGTCCTGACCCACCAGATAAAACTGGTCCCATCTGGGTCTGGGTCTGGGTCTGAGTCGTGCGGCTGCGAGGCGGACTTTGCTGTCCTGAGGGAGCGTGTGGAGCGGCTGGAGAGGGAGGTGTCAGCACTGAGGGGAGAAGTGTGGAGGAGCTGAGGGCGGATGCTGCACTACCAAGGAGAGCAAAGGTACCAGGAGACCTCTGTCTGTCATCTGTCTGTCTGTCTATCTTGTCTCCCCTGTCTCTCTGTCTGCCTGTCTCTCTCTCTTTGTCTGTCTGTCTTTCCGTCTGTCTGTCTATCAATGTGTCTGTCCGTCTGTCTGTCAATGGTTCTGTCTGTTTAGCTGTCTGTCCTCTGTCTTTCTGTCTCTCTGTCTTTCTGTCTCTCTGTCTTTCTGTCTGTCTGTCTGTCTGTCTGTCTGTTTATCTGTCTGTCTGTGTGTCTGTCTTAAAGTCTGTCTGTCTGTTATCTGTCTGTCTGTGTGTCTGTCTTAAAGTCTGTCTGTCTGTCTCATCCATCCGTCTATCCATCAATCGATCTGACCCACATCTCTTGCAACAACGTGTGATGTATGTTACATGCTGATATCCCATCTCAGCATGTGTGAGTCCTGTTCATGGTATAGACATTGTGTTCACACATAGTATAACATTCTGTTCACACAAAGTGTAACATTGTGTTCACACATAGTATAACATTGTGTTCATATATAGTGTAACATTGTGTTCACACATAGTATAACATTGTGTTCACACAAAGTGTAACATTGTGTTCACACATAGTATAACATTGTGTTCACATATAGTGTAACATTGTGTTCACACATAGTATAACATTGTGTTCACATATAGTGTAACATTGTGTTCACATATAGTGTAACATTGTGTTCACATATAGTGTAACATTTTGTTCACATTTAGTGTAACATTGTGTTCACATATAGTGTAACATTGTGTTCACACATAGTGTAACATTGTGTTCACACATAGTATAACATTGTGTTCACATATAGTGTAACATTGTGTTCACACATAGTGTAACATTGTGTTCACATATAGTGTAACATTGTGTTCACACATAGTGTAACATTGTGTTCACACATAGTATAACATTGTGTTCACATATAGTGTAACATTGTGTTCACATATAGTGTAACATTGTGTTCACATATAGTGTAACATTGTGTTCACATATAGTGTAACATTGTGTTCACACATAGTGTAACATTATGTTCTTTCTCCCCAAGGTGTGCAACATTAGGGAAATAGTCGCTCAAGTGACAGTTTTGCTTGGATTGAATCCTGGTGAAAATCAGGAACACCGTGTCCATCATGCCTCACAGCCTGTCCTGTTACACACACACACACACACACACACACACACACACACACATACACACACACACTCCTCACAGCTGACCAGTACCACCACAGTGTAGTTTATAAAAGTGCGTGTGTCATATCTACACTTCGTTTTTGCATTATATGACCCTTTAGATTATCATTATTATCAGCATTAATAATCATTATTATTGTTGTTGTTTTTCCTTTCCACTGTTCATTCATACAGCACACACACACACACACGTACCCAAACATGCACAGACAGTCGTTATTCTTTAATATCTGAAGATATATTTTGGTATGTTTTGTGTGTGTGTGTGTGTGTGGTGTGTGTTTGTGTGTGTGTGTGTGTGTGTGTGTTTGGTAGAGAGAGAGAGAGTGAGAGTAGAGAGAGAGCGCAAGAGAGAGAGTAGAGAGAGAGTACAGAGTGCGAAAGAGAGAGAACGAGAGAGAAAGAGTAGAGAGTGAAAGAGTAGAGAGAGAGAGAGAGAGTAGAGAGAGAGAAACGGAGTAAAGAGAGCAAAAGAGAGAGTAGAGAAAGAGAGAGTAGAGAGTGAAAGAGTAGAGAGAGGTAGAGAGAGAGAGAGAGAGAGAGTAGAGAGAGAATGAGAGAGTAGAGAGAGAAAAACGGAGTAAAGAGAGCAAAAGAGAGAGTAGAGAAAGAGAGAGGAGAGAGAGAAAGAGGAGAGAGAGAGAGAAAGAGAGAGTAGAGAAAGAGAGTTGAGAGAGAACGAGAGAGTAGAGAGAGAGAGAGAGAGAGAGAAGAGAGAGAGAGAGAGTAGAGAGAGAACGAGAGAGAGAGAGAGTAGAGAGAGAAGGAGAGAGTAGAGAGAGAGAGAGTAGAGAGAGAGAGAGAAGAGAGAGAGAGAGAGTAGAGAGAGAACGAGAGAGTAGAGAGAGAGAGTAGAGAGAGAGAGAGAGAACGAGAGAGTAGAGAGAGAGAGAGAACGAGAGAGTAGAGAGAGAGAGAGAGAGAGAGAGAGAGAGAGAGAGAGAGAGAGAGAGAGAGAGAGAGAGAGTAGAGAGAACGAGAGAGTAGAGAGAGAGAGAGAGAGAGAAGAGAGAGTAGAGAGAGAGTAGAGAGAGAGAGAGAAGGGAGAGAGAGAGAGTAGAGAGAGAACGAGAGAGTAGAGAGAGAGAGAGAGAAGAGAGAGAGAGTAGAGAGAGAACGAGAGAGTAGAGAGAGAGAGAGAGAGAGAGAAGAGAGAGAGAGAGAGAGTAGAGAGAGAACGAGAGTAGAGAGAGAGAGGAAGAGAGAGAGAGAGAGAGTAGAGAGAGAACGAGAGAGTAGAGAGAGAGAGAGAACGAGAGAGTAGAGAGAGAGAGAGAGAAGAGAGAGAGAGAGAGAGAGAGTAGAGAACGAGAGAGTAGAGAGAGAGAGAGAACGAGAGAGTAGAGAGAGAGAGAAGAGAAGAGAGAGAGAGAGAGAGAGGAGAGAGAGAGAGAGAGTAGAGAGAGAGAAGGAGAGAGAGAGAGAGAGTAGAGAGAGAGAGAGAGAGTAGAGAGAGAGAGAGAGTAGAGAGAGAGAAGAGAGAGAGAGAGAGAGAGAGAGAGAGAGAGAGAGAGAGTAGAGAGAGAGAGAGAGAAGAGAGAGAAACGGAGTAAAGAGAGCAAAAGAGAGAGTAGAGAAAGAGAGAGAAAGAGAGGAGAGAGAGAGAGAAAGAGAGAGGAGAGAGAGAGAAAGAGAGAGTAGAGATAGAAAGAGAGGAGAGAGAGTAGAGAGAGAGAGAAAGAGAGGAGAGAGAGAGAGGACACTTTGCGAGAGAAAGAGAGGAGAGAGAGAGAGAAAGAGAGAGTAGAGAGCAAG
>NC_079228.1:37482186-37499686 GCF_029633865.1 Lampris incognitus | reverse complement strand
CTCGCCCAGCTGACTTGGTTTTGTCTTACTACAACATTGTTGTTTAGGATGGTTCACTTCAGTTTCCTGTTCTGTTCAGTTCAGTTCAGTTTCCTGTTCTGTTCAGTTCAGTTCAGTTTCCTGTTCTGTTCATTCTAGTTCAGTTTCCTGTTCTGTTCTGTTCAGTTCAGTTCAGTTTCCTGTTCAGTTCATTCTAGTTCAGTTTCCTGTTCAGTTCAGTTCAGTTCAGTTTCCTGTTCTGTTCAGTTCAGTTCAGTTTCCTGTTCTGTTCAGTTCAGTTCAGTTTCCTGTTCAGTTCATTCTAGTTCAGTTTCCTGTTCTGTTCTGTTCAGTTCAGTTTCCTGTTCAGTTCATTCTAGTTCAGTTTCCTGTTCTGTTCTGTTCAGTTCACTTCAGTTTCCTGTTCAGTTCATTCTAGTTCAATTTCCTGTTCTGTTCAGCTCAGTTCAGTTTCCTGTTCTGTTCAGTTCAGTTCAGTTTCCTGTTCAGTTCATTCTAGTTCAGTTTCCTGTTCTGTTCAGCTCAGTTCAGCTCAGTTTCTTGTTTGGTTTAGTTCATTTCAGAGGCGAAACTACCATGTATGCAGGTAATGCAGCTACATTAGGGCCTGCAACAGTTTAGGGCCAGCAACAGTTTAGGGCCCGCACATACGCACCCCTCTTTATCTCCCCACTATTGTATCAAAGATCTCGAGCACCGAGTCTACGGTATACGGTATGTTCAAAAATGTGCAAAGTGTGCCCGCACGTAATTATGGACATGCACACTACTGCGTACTACTGTGTACTACTGCATAGCACAATCTGTTAGCTAGCTGGCGAAGTGTCGAGATGTCATACAGTGAAAAGCCAGGAGAGTGTTTCTAGGTTGTAGGACTTATTTATTGTGTATTTGACTACTAATCAACCTACGTGCAGACATGTCTGATGTTGTCTATGTGAGGGTTCGCTGTCACGATTATGTTTTCATCTGTTGTGGTGGTCCGACACCAGATGTAGTTAAGTAGGCTGGTTTAGCACTAGCTTGGCCTTGCTGTTATCAGTGGTATTATCTAGTAGGCTAGTGTAGCACTAGCTTGGTCTTGCTGTTATCAGTAGCATTATCTAGTAGGCTGGTTTAGCACTAGCTTGGCCTTGCTGCTGTTAGTAGTGTTATCTAGTAGGCTAGTGTAGCACTAGCTTGGCCTTGCTGCTGTTAGTAGTGTTATCTAGTAGTCGTTTCTTTCAGTGCGGTGTGTTTCACTGTTGCTGGTCGTTTCAAAGCTTTCACGTTGTTCATTCTCCACTGACATGACATTACATTAGGTCTCGTTGTGATGGGTGGACCGGGGTGTTCTAACCAGCTTGCGTTGGGGCCCGGCACTGACTCGTTACGCCTGTGGTTCAGTTCGATTCTGTGCTCAGTTCAGTCCAGTTGACCTTCCTGTTCGGTTCAGCTGAGGTCAGCTCAGCCAGCTGTTGAAAACTTGTTGGTCGTGTCGGAGAAAGGCTTGTTTTGGTGATGGTCACAGCGAAACCAGCAGTTACCAAAGACAGAAAGTTGTGGCGCCATTTCATCAAGTTGATATAGGACCACACAAAAAGGCTTTATCATCTTTGCAAAGTGAAAAAGTTCTTGTAAAGCAGCAAAAAAACGGATCTAAGACTTCATTCATTGCAGCTCTACACTCCCTTCCAGTGGGTTGACCAGTACAGACAAGACTGACCATCTTTCTCCTGATCACTTGATCACATGCCTGTCTCAAACGTTGGTAAAGCGGCGGCATAGAAAGTGAAGTCTGACCTTGGAGAGTGAACGGGGGGGGGGGGGGGTCAGCTGAGCCGCTCGCCTCCTGAAAATGTTTTCTGCTCCTTTTTTTGTTTTGTTTTGTTGTGTTTTTTGTTGTTGGCGGTTGTGTTGCCAGGCAGCGTTTCTGTGATTTAGTGGACGTTGTGTTTGGAAGTGGCTCAACAGAGCAGCCATTCAAATGACGGAACTGTTTCATTAGTGGAGCGTCTGGAGCCAAGCCTGCTCTCCATAAAACGCCCCGGACCGGACCGCTGTGTAATGCTCCTCACACTGCAGGCTCTGTGTGTGTGTGTGTGTGTGTGTGTGTGTGTGTGTGTGTGTGTGTGTGTGTGTGTGTGTGTGTGCGTGCATGAGAGAAAGAGAGGGAGGAGGAGATAGAGCGAACTAGCATACAGATCATCCGTGTCTGCCTGTTTTTTGTGTACCTCCACAAGTTTTTGTGCACGTGTATCTGCGAGAGACAGAGCTAGAAAAAGAGGGAGAGACAGACAGACAGACAGACAGACAGAGAGAGACAGACAGACAGACAGACAGAGAGAGAGAGAGAGACAAACAGACAGACAGACAGAGCACCAGAAAGTGAGGGACAGACAAGGAGAGAGAGACTGACAGAGAGAAGAGAGAGAGAGAGAGAGAGAGAGAGAGAGAGAGAGAGAGACAGACAGACAGACAGACAGACAGACAGACAGACAGACAGACAGACAGACAGAGAGAGCACCAGAAAGTGAGGGACAGACAAGGAGAGAGAGACTGACAGAGAGAAGAGAGAGAGAGAGAGAGAGAGAGAGAGAGAGAGAGAGAGAGAGAGAGAGACAGACAGACAGACAGACAGACAGACAGACAGACAGACAGACAGACAGACAGACAGAGAGAGCACCAGAAAGTGAGGGACAGACAAGGAGAGAGAGACTGACAGAGAGAAGAGATAGAGAGAGAGAGACAGACAGACAGACAGACAGACAGACAGAGAAGAGCAAGCCAGTGAGAGACAGACAGACAGACAAAGAGAGAGAGAGAGCTAGTGAGAGACAGACAGACAGACAGACAGACAGACAGAGAGAGAGAGAGAAAGGAGAGAGAGAGCCAGTGAGAGACAGACAGACAAAGAGAGAGAGAGACTGCTTTTTGCACTGTATGTGTTGGTGTTCTGCGTGTACTATGTTCTTGTCATTTGGTTGTGTGTGTGTGTGTGTGTGTTATGTGAAAGTGTGTATGTGGTGAGAAGGTCTGACAGTTGTGTGCTTGTGTGGAGGTCTGCCAGCATCTGAGACTGTCAGTGCTTCTGGCTGTGTGTCAATACAGCCAAGTGACTTCTGCATGTGTGTGTGTATGTGTAGACATTTAAGTGTGCAGACAGACAGACAGACAGACAGACAGACAGACAGACAGATAGATAGATAGATAGATAGATAGATAGATAGATAGATAGATAGATAGATAGATAGATAGATAGATAGATAGATAGATAGATAGATAGATAGATAGATAGATAGATAGATAGACAGACAAATAGATAGATAGATAGACTGTATTCGCTAGTACAGACTCATTTTGATTGTTATATTTCATCCATTACTGGCATTAGAATTAGCAGCAGTAATACACTTTGTGTGCAACACATCAGCTACATGTCAACCTGTTGACTTGTAGATTATATTAGACTACTAGACTAGATTAGATTAGATTAGACTAAATTAGTCTTGATTAGATTAGACTAGACTAGATTAGATTAGATTAGATTAGACTAGACTAGATTAGATTAGATTAGATTAGATTAGATTAGATTAGATTAGATTAGATTAGATTAGATTGTTTTATGAGCCACACGACCAAGGCAGGTGGAATTTGTTTTTGGTACAGATTAAGCTATACAGCAGCACAGTACATACATGGACAACAACAGACACTCCACATGTTATCACAAACAATGCAGTTACGCAAAAGCAGAAACAAACATATCACGCACAACAGTTAGGTTAAATGATGGTATTTATGCCAGTGGTGTGAGGAGGGGACTATAGGGAGGGACTCAGAGTCCTGATGGCTAGGGGGGGGGGGGAGCAGTTTGTGAAGTGTTTCGTCTTAGTGGAGAGTGACCTGTAGCGCCTCCCTGAGGGAAGGAGCTGGAAGAGGTGACGAGTAGGATTTGATGGGTCGGAGATGATCTTCTTTGCTCCCTTTACGGTCCGGTTAGTATGTAGAGATTCAAATGAGGGGAGTGGTTTGCCTGTGATTTTTGGATACCTTGTTGACAATTAGTTATGGTAACTGCCTGGTGACATCATCAGACAGAAAAACTATAATTGAGACATCATGCCGTAGTCCAGATGTCAGACGAGGCCAAAATCTTTCACGGTTGGCTCCCCAGAACCAAGCAGGCCAGTGTGATGAAAATGAACGAGAGACGGTGAGTTTCACGGCTCACTGCAGGAGAAGCAGTCGACAGACGAAAGACGAACGCTGTATGAGAGCATTACATCAGACGATGTGAATATTCCTCAGCTGTCGTTTTTATGAGCACCGGTGTTGTAAAACAAATTCATCAATTGTTATTGAATATACTCGACCAGTGGTTATAAATTACTGACTGTATGTGGCACTGCCAGGCTGCGAGGCTTCCCCCTGGCAGCTGTGCAGGTGTGACGCCTGTTTCTGTTCTCTTTTCTGTTATATGCTAGAATTTAAAGGTCCAGTCCAATGAAAATTGTGTTTTCCAGTCTCGTATTTTTTTTTTAACAGGTTTGTTCATGGAAGTCATCTAAAATATCAGAACTGCTGTTGTAGTGAAAATGTGACTAAAGCCCCTTGAGAAACTCTCCTTGTGGGTGTCAACATGATTAAACCATTTCAGAAGACCAACCAGCTTCTGCTAATAAATCACATCATCTAGTTGCTGATGATGTGATTTATCACCTGATTTGATTTACTCTGATTTACTCTGATTTGACTGGACAATGAATGCGAGTCAATGAATTATCATCATCAGTCTCTCAGCTGGTCTGTTTTTCAAAATTGCCTGGCAGCGTCGCGCTAGTTAGCGAGCTAGCTAGCTACCAATAAAAAGTCAAGTGATGTCGACCTGCTGAGAATTGACTGTGTTCCCGAGAGGGGGCGCTAACACGATTACAACAAATCAAATGATACTTCTGAAGATGAAGAAACGACTCCTAACAATAATATTACACCATAAAACCTGATTGGCTGAATCAAAACCATCGAGCTGGATCTTTAATACACACTGTGATGTCCAGCTAACTTACACTGACGAGCTAAAATATGACAAAAGTTATCCTGAAGTATAACTGGCGAGTATTTTCTCCGTTAGAAATAAAAACAGGACAGTAACAGGACAGCTATTTGCCTGCCGCGCCCTTCGTTCAGCTCCATCCGTCATGACGGAGAGATTTATTGAGTGACAGAAATGAGAGAAAGCAGAGGACTGAGTATGTGACCGAGAAGGACGAGCAGGAAGGAACGAATGAAGGACTGACAGGAAGAGAGACAGAGACACTGTGTGAATGACTTGCTCAGTTAATGAGTGTTAAGTTGTTGTGACCGACTAAGGGAGAGAGAGAGAGAAGGCAGGTTACTTCCTGTTCCTCGGAGAGCCGTGGTTTATGGTCTCAGTTGGACAAGTTTCCTGGGAGTAAAGAAAAGAGAACGTGAAGCGTTCGCTCATATGGGAACGACGGGAGGTCTGATGAGCGTTCCACGGAGCGTGCCGTTCCATGGGCCGTGGCAGTTTGAGGGATGAAGGGATTTTAAAGTTGAGTTAAGGGGTGTAATAATCCAACACGGCGTGCATTAAGGTGCAGTCTGTAACTGCTGTTAATTGTTGGAGTCCAGATGTGCAGATAGGAAGCTTCAGTTTCTCTCTCTTTTCCTCTTCTCTTTGTTGTTCTCGTTCTCAGTTGTCGTCTTTTTGCCCCTTCATCTTTCTTCAAACCTCCCCCTTCTCTCTCTCTCTCGCTTTCATTTCTTTGCGTCAGTATCTCTTTCATCTCTCTGTCCGTGTCTCTGTCTTATTTCCATTCAAATCACTTCATAACAGGAAGGAAGCCCCTGTTGCCAAATGACTGTAGTATATCAACTGTTTCACCTCACATCCCACAGCATCAACCAATGTCTCTCTCCCACTCGCTCTCTCTCTCTCTCTCTCTCTCTCTCTCTAGTCATGTCAGGTGTTACCCAGCTGAGTACCCGCGACATCACAGAGACGTCTGTCACTCTAATCTGGACTCCGCCCCCTGTCCAGTACCAAACCTACCACATCACCTTCACCAGCCAGGTATACACACACACACACACACACACACACAAAGACTTCTTGATGGATATACGAGCATTAAGAGAAGCACACAGACAGACAGACAGACAGACAGACAGAAAGATAGTCTGGATGTCTATCTCACTGCCTCTTTTAGTGTCTGTCTGCCTGTCTGCCTGTCTGTCTGTCTGCCTATCATTCTGCCTGTCTGTCTGTCTGCCTATCATTCTGTCTGTGTGTTTGTCTGCATGCTTCTGGCAGAATGACAGGGCAGACATTACAAGAGACAGGGAGACAGACGGCTATACAGACACACAGATAGACAGGCATAATGACAGACAGGCACAAAAACAGACAGACAGGAATACACTTTCTCGTACACATGTCTTGCTGCAGTAACGCAGACAACAACAGATGTGCTTGTTGACAAAAGTGGCCCCACACCAAAACACACAGAAGGTTGTTCCCATGGCCTGCTGCCCGGCTCTCAGGATATTAAGAGCTGTTTTCGGGTCGACGTTTCAGTCCAACAGGACATGTTGAAAACACACCACAAGTACCCATGATGAAGACTCCAGAAATTGTACATTAACTTTCCCTTTGGCCTTCTGGGAGTTTGAGGCCTGCAGACAAACAACCATATAAAGTCTGTTTCGAGGTCTGTCTGTTTTAGCGGCCATTGTGTTTCAGTGAGGGCTGGGCGCTTTGGACCAAAAATAATACCTCGGTATTTTTAGGCTGAGTGGCGATACACGATGTATGTCTCTGTGTGTTCTAGGAAGTGGGCTAAATGTTCAGTTGTAAGTCAAAGCCACACGTGAGAGGTCACAAGCACTTTTATTAAAACAGATCAAACATCAAAATGAAGTGCAAAGACAGGTACAGCTGCACAATATATCAACACGGAAGTGAAAAATCATCTAAAATAAATAGCCTATGTTAGATAAATATCTATATAAGTATCTATAAGATACAGACCTGCCGCTCCCTGAATTCTCCTAAAATTGCATAGATTTGCATTTAAAATTAGTTTTAGGTCAATTGCACAAAAAAAAGTAATGAGAAGATGTACCTAAAACGACCACGAGCCGTCAAAATGACCGCTCGTGATTTGCACGAGATCCTGTGCGTCATGTCACTATTTACGACGTGTGTTGGTCGCGTCATGTCCTTTAAGTTCGTTGCTCTGTCCTAGAAACACACCAGCGTCCTCCAGTGGAGAGAAATAGTCTAAACTTGATTTTTGATCATTTCCAACATGTCTGGTTACAGACGCACCATGACTACCACCGAGGCGCTGCAGTATAGGCATTGGACAGCGGCCATTTTAAATTGTTTGAAAAATAGTATCAACATTGTTAAAATGTTAATTTTGGTGTCAGCTAGTTTCATAACAGACATACTAACATATGTAATGCATTAATATATCAGCTGGGTATTTATCTTGACAGAATATAGAGTTTAAAAACCGTGGCGGTCAAAATGACCGCCCACGGTCGTTCTAGTAGTTTTTGAGTTCCGGTCGTTGTTTGGGACTGTTTCAATATTTATTTTCAGTTCTTTTATTACATTTCACATATTATAGGCCTTGTTACGTTGTTAAATTAGCAATATGTGTTTTCTGTTTTGCTTTTCAGGTAATATTTTTAATTATTCAATTTTGCTATTCAAGTTCGACCATGTCTCTCTGAAGTTTAAATGGTTTGAAAATAGTATTATAATTGTTAAAATGTTAAGTTTGGTGTCAGTCGTTTCCTAACAGACATACTAACTTATGTAATGCGTTAATATTCCAGTTGGGTATTTATCTTGACAGAATACAGAGTTTAAAAACCGGCCGTCAATTTGACCACCCACGGTCGTTTTAGGTAGGAGTGAAAGGCCGGTCGTTCTGCTGTTAAGAAGCGGGTTATGTATTTTAACGCAACATCAAACTACATCGATATAAATGGCATTGTCTTATCCTATATCGTGTTTGAAAATATACTGATATAACGTAAAAAGCTGTTGTGCCGCCCAGCCCTGGTTTGAGTCATAGTACTGCTATCGTGGGCCAGCACTATTCATCACCTAAACCCCCACACAAACTCTCCCGTCTTCTGCTATGGCGTTACACAACCATACAAAAATCTACCCTTCTCAGATGATGAGATCATTTAAAAAGCCGGGGCAGATAAGTACGAAGTCTTCAAAACTTATTTTGATAGCAAAGCACTTGCACCCATCATCATATTGACATTAAATATGACAAACATTTAGAGTAGATTTGATCTCAGATGGCCCCAAACCTAACACAGAGACTGCGTTTACACACACACGAAAACCTTTCCTGCAACGCTCCTCGAAGGTTTCATGGCTTCCCAACGTGGATGTGATGAACCACGCAGGACTGAGACCGGTGCAGATAGCGGGGGCGCTGTGTGGGCCGGGTGATGTTGGAGAGATGTTGCAAAAGTATCGTTTTCTTGACAAATGGTGTGAAGACTGCCTCTGAAATTTTCCCTCTCAATCCTGACGGCTGATCATAAATCATTCGAGCACTCTAAAAGTCCTCGAGAAGCCGGCAGTTTGGTGAACCCAGATATGATGAAGAGACATCGCCGGCCACGTTCTGTGACATTTCCTTCATATCCCAGAGGAAATGCAGGAATGGTGTGTCATAAATTATCCCGGGATGTTAACAGCGGTTGGACTGCATTTGGAACGGCAGTGCTGCTTGTTTGGGAGCACAAATCATCCTTGCTGTGATAAGGAATTTCAAAACAGCGTCTCCCCTACACGTCAGTGATGGGATCTCATAAACGATGAGGGAAAACATCCCTGTCTCCTGGCAGACGTTGCAAAATGTCACAGATTACTGACAGATTGATTGAGTTATCAGGAATCACCAACCAGAACACTTTATTTGTCATTTACAAAATATGGTTTCCCCCGGCCTACAGCAGTGCAACACAGAGACTAAAACTCGTCCAAAAACTACAAGAACTTCAAGAACACAAATACTAACTGACACATATATCTAAGCTAACACACACACACACACACACACACACACACACACACACACACACACACACACACACACACATACGTATATATATATATAAACTTAGCACAAAAAGTAAGGAAATGTGTGTTTGGTAGGTTATGTCTTTGTTGTAACAATGCTTCTTGGCAATAAATCTGATATCAGGCAGCTGATTGTCAGCACCTGGGGTACAAAAGCTCAAAACAAGAGTCAATAGCAACAGCAAAATAAGCTGTTTGGCATTGGCAGAGAAGATTTGGCAAATTGTTCATGGGCGCAACCCACATACTCAGCTCTGCTGCTCATCCCACAAATGCATGTTCCTTACAAATGTGGCCCCATTTAAAAGGGAGATAAACAGGCTTTCCAACGGTATAAGATTTATTGCCAAGAAGCATTGTTACAACAAAGAAATAATCCACCAAACACACATTTCCTTACTTTTTGTGCTTAGTATATATATATATATATATATATATATATATATTCCGCTCCTCATTAGTCGAGCACTCAACACCATTGACAGTTTCGGACAAAAACGCTATATATACACACACACACACACACACACACACACACACAAACTAAACCAAAAACAAAAATCACTGTCCAAAGGAACGATGGCCAGCCAGGATGACTGTCGGAACTGCCGGTCTGCATGGGTTAGCAGTTAGCTTAGCCTGCCCCGCTTCCGCATCCTGTCAGACCACGTTCAGTGCTTCCTCTTCGGGCGCAGCTCCAGGCAGGGCCGTGGTCTTTGGGCCCACCGGACACAGCAGACCAGGCTCCCCCAGCCAGACACCCTCGACACACCTCCCCGCACTCCACACGACGACACCAAAAACACCACAGTCAACGCCAAGCGAGCCCGCCGCCAGACCGCCCTCGGTGTTAACGGAACTGCTGGTCTGCAGGGGCTAGCGGTTAGCTTAGCCTCCCCCTCCATGTCCTGTCAGACCACCCTCGATGTTACCTCTTCGGGGGCAGCTCCAGGCAGGGCTGTGGTCCCTGGGCCCACAGGACGCAGCAGACCAAGCTCTCCCAGCCGGTCCAGCGCCAGCTCTCCCAGCCATCAAACCAAGACAAAACTTAAACGCAGACGTGGACAAAGACACTGCATGGACGGTACTGGGCGAGGCCGCTGCAAATGTGAATTTGCATCGCCATCTTCCCACACCGGTAATGGGTGAGGCCACCGCAAACATGAATTTGCACCGCCATCTTCTCACACTGGAAGCTGAAGTCATTGGAACTCATTATGTCATTGGGTTTCTGAATACTATTCAAGAGCGTTCAAATACTGACACAATAGAGTTCAAAATCCTTAAGTTCAGTATTATGTGATCACTGGCAGATGGTCCTCTGTAACCACATTTTAAAAGCTGTTAAATGGACAATATGTCTACCACGTAACAATAAAAGGAATTGCAAATGTAATTTTTTTCCTCATAAACACTCAAAAAACATTTCAGCATCATTTTCATTGCAAGTAATTCCCAAAAATTCAAAGATCTCTAAGCCCTCTGGCGTATTTAAAGACAGGATGCTGAAGACTGCTCATCACCACATCATGTTGGAAGGACGGTCTAACTTTCATTTCTGTGATAAATATTATGAAAACTGTTGCGTGAAATCCTCCTTACATCCTCCAGGGTCATACGTGAACGGCGCACACTGAATTACAACATCCCCGTCAGGCTCTGAGGATGGCAGAAATGCACTAAAAGAACAAAAAAACATCATTTCCCTGACAAGTACACTGAAAGTATAGCTCCATAAAGTTTCCATCACATCACAAAGATTTTAGCGTGGCATCGAATAAATGAGGTCACGTGCAGAGGAGGACAAGGCTCTGTACATCAAGACCGATTGGGTAGAGGTCGCCAAGTATTGTTTCCATGGCAAACACTGTAAAAATCTGTCATTAAATTGCGTGACATCCAAACATCGCTCCAAAGATGGCAGAGTACGATAAATCATGTCCGTCCGTGGGGAAGAACACAGAGTGTTTCTGGTGATGCTGTTCGGATAAAAATGGCAAGTCTTTTATAGCACTGGGTCATTACCCTCCATTTTTCCCTGACATCATTCGGAGCGTGTGTGTATGTGTGTGTGTGTGTGTGTGTGTGTGTGTGTGTGTGTGTGTGTGTGTGTGGCTGTGCAAGCACAGGGTAACTTGAACTGACAGTGCAGGGAGGAAAATTCATAATTTCCATAATTAAGATAAAATAATTCATGTCTTCAACAGCCTCAGCAAAATATGCTCTGAAAAATACAGAAATGTATGAATGTGTCAACCATGGCGTCCATAGACAGGCACATTAGTGCATCAATCTGTGCATGTGTACATTTGTGTTCCTCGGTCAGCTTATTTCTTGTTTATGCAAAATAATAATAATATAATAATAATGATAATAGTAATATAATATAATAATAATATAATAATAATAATGATAATAATAATATAATAATAATATTAATAATAATATAATGTGTAGCGAGGTGGCCATGATGAAACTTGTGTGCCCTGGTGCTTTCCCGGTTCCCAATTAGAAGTAATGATTTAATCTTTTACAAGCGATGAAGCATTTTGAAATTACCACGTGCACATTTCCCCCCGCATGCACAGTGCCGGGTCGCAGTAGTGCTAGTCCGATGGTGAACACATACGTAGTAGAACACATGATGAGATAATGAGTCACGATTCATTAAAGATTCAAAGGGTTTATTTGTCACATCCTTCGTGTACAAGTACAATGAGATTTTTTGGCAACTCCAAAACTGTGCAACAACAGAAATGAGCACAATAATAATAAAATGGGGTTAAAATAAAAACAAAACATATATATATGTATAAACTTAGCACAAAAAGTAAGGAAATGTGTGTTTGGTAGATTATGTCTTTGTTGTAACAATGCTTCTTGGCAATAAATCTTGTATCAGGCAGCTGATTGTCAGCACCTGGGGCACCGGAAGCTCAAAACAAGAGTCAATAGCAACAGCAAAATAAGCTGTTTGGCATTGCTAGAGAAGATTTGGCAAATTTTTCATGGGCGCAACCCACATACTCAGCTCTGCTGCTCATCCCACAAATACAGGTTCCTTACACATGTGGCCCCATTTAAAAGGGAAATAAACAGGCTTTCCAACGCTATAAGATTTATTGCCAAGAAGCATTGTTACAACAAAGAAATAATCCACCAAACACAAATTTCCTTACTTTTTGTGCTTAGAATACATATATATATATATATATATATATATACAATGAAATTTAAGTTAAAAATATCCAGGAAGTATACAGAAGCTATATCCCGACAAGAAAAAAAATATATATACAATGTGCAGTTGCTTTAAACAACACAGGTACAAGTAAGTGCAAGTGTACAACTAGACTGATAAGTAAGGGGAAAGTGTCTGAGGCAGAGTAGTAAAGTGGTAAAAGTGGCAGTAGTATTACTAATGTAGTTGTCATTGTTAAGCTGAGTTTAGTGTCCTTGTGTCCTGGGGGAAGAAACTCCTTCTGAGTCTGTGTGTGTGTGGGTGTGGGTGTGGGTGGGTGGGTGTGTGGGCCATGTGGCTGCGGAGGCGTCTGCCTGACCACAGCGTCCGAAACAGTCCCTTATCCGTAATAATCCTTCTAGCGGTCCTGCCCCACCTGGTGTACAAGTCCTGTAGGGGTGGGAGTGTGGACGCCCTTTGAAGGGCTTGACATGACATGGACATACCAGCAACAACTAGAAATAAACCACAACGTGACATGAATCATATTCATGACACAACGTTTCTAAATGTAATGTAAATAAATTACTCGTTATGGGTATTGTAACTGAATATGTTACTGATTACATTTCGCACGATGTGTTCAGGAATACTTTTTCAGAATATTCTGTTCAGCCCTGACCAGTTCTAAGCAGCGTTGTCCTGGAGTCACAGAGGAGGTGGAAGTTGTTTGATCTAAGCTCCTTCAGGTAGAAGTGGGTCATAGGTCCTCCTCAGATGTATTGAGAACAGGGACCCGGTGTGCTTTGGATGTGTGTAGTGCTTCCCTGTTTTCACATTCAGCTCTGGAATCCAAGTCAACCAGGAAATGTTCAGTTACAAGATTTCCACCTGTCAACAGCAATAATCACGCTTCTCTCAAAATTCCCATAAACCCCCTCCAGCCAAGCCGGTCTCCTGGATTCTGTTCATCTGAATGGTGCCGGGTGGGATTTACACAGCTCAACTCTCTTACCGGACGGTTGGAGAACATGACGGCGTTAACGGGTTCCTCAGATGCGCAGAGTTGTGATGCACCGGCCAGGAGAAATATCCAGTAGTGGCAGCTGGAGGTCATCAGGAACACTTATTTGTCAGGAACATTTATTTGTCAGGAACATTTATTTGTCATTTCATTCCATGCACCTGCGCACATGAAATGAAATATCATTTCCCCCAGCACACAATAGTGCAACACAAAGACAAAAACACATCCAAACTACAAGAACACATTTATCCGAACTACACAAAAAAACGACGAAAACACATATATTCAACATGCCAACAATATATATATATATATATATATATATATATATATATATATACACTACCGTTCAAAAGTTTGGGATCACCCAAACAATTTTGTGTTTTCCATGAAAAGTCACACTTATTCACCACCATATGTTGTGAAATGAATAGAATATAGAGTCAAGACATTGACAAGGTTAGAAATAATGATTTGTATTTGAAATAAGATTTTTTTTACATCAAACTTTGCTTTCGTCAAAGAATCCTCCATTTGCAGCAATTACAGCATTGCAGACCTTTGGCATTCTAGCTGTTAATTTGTTGAGGTAATCTGGAGAAATTGCACCCCACGCTTCCAGAAGCAGCTCCCACAAGTTGGATTGGTTGGATGGGCACTTCTTTGAGCAGATTGAGTTTCTGGAGCATCACATTTGTGGGGTCAATTAACGCTCAAAATGGCCAGAAAAAGAGAACTTTCATCTGAAACTCGACAGTCTATTCTTGTTCTTAGAAATGAAGGCTATTCCATGCGAGAAATTGCTAAGAAATTGAAGATTTCCTACACCGGTGTGTACTACTCCCTTCAGAGGACAGCACAAACAGGCTCTAACCAGAGTAGAAAAAGAAGTGGGAGGCTGCGTTGCACAACTGAGCAAGAAGATAAGTACATTAGAGTCTCTAGTTTGAGAAACAGACGCCTCACAGGTCCCCAACTGGCATCTTCATTAAATAGTACCTGTTAGAGCCTGTTTGTGCTGTCAGGTCTGCAATGCTGTAATTGCTGCAAATGGAGGATTCTTTGACGAAAGCAAAGTTTGATGTAAAAAAAATTCTTATTTCAAATACAAATCATTATTTCTAACCTTGTCAATGTCTTGACTCTATTTTCTATTCATTTCACAACATATGGTGGTGAATAAGTGTGACTTTTCATGGAAAACACGAAATTGTTTGGGTGATCCCAAACTTTTGAACGGTAGTGTGTATATATATATATATATATATATATATATATATAATTCACTGTCCAAGAGAGCGAATGCCAGGATGACTGTCAGACTGCCGGTCTGCATGGGCTAGCAGTTAGCTTAGCCTGCCCCGCTTCCGCATCCTGTCAGACCCCCCTCGGTGTTCCCTCCTCGGGCACAGCTCCAACCAAGGCCTTGGTCTCTGGACCCACCGGATGCAGCAGACCAGGCTCCCCTAGCCGATCCAAAGCCAGCTCTCCCAGCCAGACACCTTTGATACACCTCCTCCACACGACGACACCAAAAACACAGTCAACGCCAGGCAAGGCCGCCGCCCGCCCTTGGTGTTATCGGAACTGCTGGTCTGCATGGGCTAGCAGTTAGCTTTGCCTGCCCCGCTTCTGCATCCTGTCAGACCCCCCTCGGTGTTCCCTCCTCGGGCACAGCTCCAACCAAGGCCGTGGTCTCTGGACCCACCGGATGCAGCAGACCAGGCTCCCCCAGCCGATCCAAAGCCAGCTCTCCCAGCCAGACACCTTTGATACACCTCCTCCACACGACGACACCAAAAACACAGTCAACGCCAGGCAAGGCGGCCGCCCGCCCTTGGTGTTATCGGAACTGCTGGTCTGCATGGGCTAGCAGTTAGCTTTGCCTGCCCCACTTCTGCGTCCTGTCAGACCACCCTTGGTGTTTCCTCCTTGGACACAGCTCCAGGCAGGGCTGCTATGGTCCCCAGGCCCACAGGACGCAGCAGACCAAGCTCTCCCAGCCGATCCAGCACCCTCAGCCATCAAACGAAAACACAAACCTAGATGCAGACATGGTAGACACTGCATGGACGGTACTGGGTGAGGCCGCCGCGAACTTAAGTTCGCACTGCCATCTTCCCACACCAGTACTGGGTGAGGCCGCTGCAAACGTGAATTCACACAGCCATCTTCCCACATGACAGGTCATGACACACCGTTTCCATGATTCGAAGCCTCATTTAACATCTGGGGATGTGGTCGTCATGAAAGCCTGTCCAGAAGTGACATGTTTTATTATGAAACCACAAAATCTTTAAATCTGAAATGTAAGTCCCAAAAAATTTAACTTTCTGGTTCCTTCGCCCCGCGGACAAAATGAGCATCGATCCAGATGAAATTCCACCTTAAAAAAAACAACTTCTCTGTTGTTCACTGTTTCTCATCTGGAAGGATCGTTTTCTCTCTTTACATCTTCCTTGGACACAGACTTCCGGTTCCATCTTCTTCCTAAATTTATTTCTGATTTTTCCCTTTTTCCTCCCAATTTAGTGGCCAATCGCTCCCTATTCTAGTTCAAACACCCACCCCTCGTACTGCATGCGTTTGCCAACTGCATCTTTCCGGTCGGCAGTATTGAAGGAGACGCCTCACCCCTTCCGTGACAAGGCGAATCCAGGCCGAACCACTGCTTTTCCCCACACACACACAGACGCATTCATGTGACGAACACAAGCCGACTCTGCCCCCCTCCCGAAGACAGCGCTGCCAATTATTACTACTTCATCGAATCTGGCCATAGTCGGATCTAATGAGACCGGGTCCCCAGTGGGCAACTGCATCGACACAAAGCCGATGCTTAGACCGCCACACCACGGCGGACCCGGTTCCATCTTCTTAAGTATCGTTCAGATTCCACAATTCTTTCCTGCATCCTGGAAGAAAGCAAATCAACTTTGTTGGTTTTCTTTTCAGTGATGTCAACCCTCTTCTTTATGTCGTGTATCTCTTGTAAGGCATAATCGATGGTTTTCTTTAGGCCCTCAGTTGTCAGCGAGTTATCGCCAGTCACCTTTTCCATGGCGTCAAAGCGTGGCTTGATAAGTTGAGAGAGAGAGAGCTCCGGTAATATCTTGAGTTTGATCAGTGTCGTTGTTCTTCTTATGGTATTCAAATAGAGGTTTTTTTTTGGAAGCTGGTGATTTACAGGAAGTCCCCTGTAAACGCCATCTTCTTCAGATGGCGTTGCTGTCCCATCATCGGCATTAGCCATATTAGCATAGTTGTTGCCTGCTAGTGGGTCAACGAGCGCTGCGGTGGTCTCTTCGGTCCCTTTCGAGGATCTTTTTCAGCCACGAGAGAACATTGGTGTCTTCGTTAAGGGTTCCGAATCTTGGGCAGGGGCCATTTTAAATTGTTTGAAAAATAGTATTAAAGTTGTTAAAATGTTAATTTTGGTGCCAGTTAGTTTCATAACAGACATACTAACATATGTGATACATCAATATATCAGTTGGGTATTTATCTTGACAGAATATAGAGTTTAAAAACCGTGGCGGTCAAAATGACCGCCCCGGTCATTCTAGTAGTTTTAAGTTCCGGTCGTTGTTTGGGACTGGTTCAATATTTATTTTGAATTCTTTTTGTACATTTTTCATGTTTTATAGGCCTTGTTATGTTTGTTAGATTAGCAATATGTGTTTTCCGTTTTGTTTTTCAGGTCATATTTTCACTTTTTCAATTTTGCTGTTCAAGTTGGACCATGTCTCTCTGAAGTTTAAATGGCTTAAAAATAGTATTATAGCTGTTAAAATGTTAAGTTTGGTGTCAGTCATTTCCTTACAGACATACTAACATACTATGTAATGCATTAATATCCCAACTGGGTATTTAAATATAGAGTTTAAAGACCGGCCGTCATTTTGACCACCCATGGTCGTTTGGGTCGGAGTGAAATCCTGGTCGTTCTACAACAGCCTTATTGTTGCACGTTGGATATTTAAGACAACGTGTCCCTGTTTTAAATTCTGGATGTCTTATTTGTGTCAACTAATTTTTTTTTTGAAATAGTTAAATAAAATCCAAGACTCGCCTTCAGGGGTTGCAGTGTGGACTTGTACTGCACGGAGAGGGCGGGGCGCTGCACAGGACGGCCGCCGCCATCTGGCGGGCTGCGGTCTTCGTTAAT